>NW_025047847.1:712500-740000 GCF_018831695.1 Puntigrus tetrazona
AATTTCTGTTATTACTTTAAAAAATGTAAATGTAAATGTTGGCGCTTTCGTATTGTTTTTATGTTTCATATGTGCTAAAAAGCGTATAGTGTGTATAATGGATTTTGGATATAATGGTGACAACTTTAAAGATTTTGACCTTTTCTGTTCAATAATTGTAAGTTGTTTTTTTTTTTTTGCAATTTCTGCACAGAAAAATGCAAAGTTAATTGGCTCGCACTGAAAAGTGAGAAAACTAGTTAGCATTGTTATCCTGTTCAGAACAGGGGAGCTACATTTATTGAAAAAAAAAAAATATATATATATATATATATATATATATATATATATATATATATATATATATATATATATATATATATATTAAAAAAACAGAATTAAGACTTTAGCGCCTCTCTTTTTACTGTAAGGTTAAATGATGGTTTAAATTCATAACAAGTATAGCTTAATAGCTTTGCATAGCCATGACAGGGATAAAAAAAGCATTTAATCTTAAAAATTAAATACATATACATATACTCAGATAGGAAATAGAACAGTTAGGAAATGAAAATAAGCAAACTCCTAAACATTGCTAAACATATCAGAGCTGCCCACATGAAATTATATATATATATATATATATATATATATATATATATATATATATATATATATATATATATAGTAATTCATAGTAAATACTATAGTGCTTTTGAACAATACTTTATTTTAATACTTAATTTAATGACCACTTATATAACCAGATATTACAGTTGCATGGATTTTATAATTAAATTATGCAACTCCGTTACATGCAACTTGTTGCTGCCCATTACCTCGCCACTAAATCGCCACACCCCGCTAACAGAGAGAAGCCCCCTCGCTAGTAAACACACTTTCGCGTGGACGTCGCGCCCGCGCAGTGCACGCGCGCGGAGCGAGGGCGGAGTCACCGAGTCTCTGAGGGAGAGAGCCGCGGCGTCCTCAAAACTTTTCCCGGACGGATAATTCATGACATAAATCAGGTAACGTAGCATTTACGTCTCCGTTCGCCTTTAGCGAAGCGCCAAACGCGTGTTTTCAGAAAAGCCCGCGAGTTCGGTTGGAGTTTGACGGTTTGTTCGGAGCCGTTGGTCGCGCTCGCGAGTCCCGATCCCGGTTTGAATCCCGGGAATGCGCCGGGGCTCGTCCGCGTCGCCGTCGTGGGACACCGGCGGGGGTTTTTCGGTGCGGATGCGGTTTGTGAACCGTTTGTTTAACGCTGGCTGAAAACTCTCGGACGAGTGCGGTTGGATTAATCGCGTCCTCTCTGGGATCGTCTCCACCTGAAGTGGCCGTTAAGATACGAATGTGGGTTTTCTGCGGGAAATATGGATCGTATCATCACAGCTGTTATGTTAAACATCTCCAAAGGTTCATAACGTGCCTTTCCCGGATAGTTTATGTGAGTTTTGCTCACTTAAAACGCTCTCGGACTGTCCGCATTCACTAACGTGATCGTTTGATTCAGTCTGACAGATGAATCGACTCTTGAATTAATTCATCGGTTTCGATTCTTTTTAAAAACCATTGTATTAAAGTAGCGCTTGTATTATTTGTGTGTAACATAAATTATACGGATGTGAATATATCTGCTTTGGAATAGTTTTACATACAAAAAAATTGCGATAAGCTGTTTTATCATAGTGCATGTTCATTTATGAAAAGTCCAAGATTACTTTATGATTGAAACTTCAATCATACCAGTCTACTGAAAATATTTAGTGGATTTTAAGGGAAAGTAAAACGTTAAGTTTCAAATGACAAATCACTGAGGTGTCTAAGAGCCCAAACAAACGCATGTTGGTGTGCCGTATTCATTTTTCTGTTTAATACGTGGTAAAAAGCATTTTAATTGGTACATGACTACTTATCCTTTATGATGGCTGCTATTTGGGGCATGTTGTCACAGAGGTCAGCATGGGTTTAATGAGCTTTGAAGATTTCCTTGGCAACGAATGGGTGTTTTATAAATCACAATGTCAAGGTTTGTGTTCAGAAAAAAATTACTACGTTTGTTCACCCCCGTAGAAAATGTGTATAACTATTAGTATGGCATTGTATAGATCAGATAATGGAAGAAAAGCATAAAGAAGTGTTGAAGTGCTTCTATTTATGTTATTTCATGGTTTTGTATTGTTCTAAATTATGAAAATATGTTCTAAAAATAATAAGTAGGTGTGTCAGAAATTGGATTGATAGTGTATTATTATTATTATTTTTATTATTAAGTACATATCACATACAGATTTTTTTTATGGTATGCAAAGATTGTTACAGGTTACATTTTGGCCTAAAATCTAAATATAAAATTTTCTTATATATATATATATATATATATATATATATATATATATATATATATATATATATATATATATATATATATATATATATATATATATATATAAAATCAGATGGCACCTATTTTAAAGGAATAGTTCACCCAGAAATACAAATTCTGTGCTGAACACAAAGGACGATATTTTGGAGAAGTTTGGAACCAGGCTGTTTTGGGTCACCATTGACTTCCATAGTATTTTTTTCCCTACTGTGGAAGTCAACGGTGACCCAAACCAACCTGGTGACAAACTAGTTTGTTGCATTGTGCCATTTTAGTTCGCTCGATTAGTTGGATTTGTAAAACGTCCCAACACTCATGCCAGTTTAAACTAGGATCACAGAGAGGCAAGAGATCCCTTATCATGGAGTTTGTATGCCCTCTTCTCCTCTATGGAGCTGAGCCATGTGGGTTGGTTGTATGCTGTTGACAGAGGACACTCCTTTTCCTACCCTTAGGAAAGCTTACCGTGGATCGGCTTCCCACGGTCATGAAAAACCAGGACGGACTGAGTATAATTCTGCTCAGCTCCCGTCTATTTTTGAATGCAATCTCTGGTCGTCACTAATGAAAAGCCAGTGGTCAAAAAAGTGCAGGAACCGTGTCTTGTGGTTCATAGCCAGCTGACAAATAACAGGTGCTGGTATCGTACGTAAACGCATGTAGTAGATACAGAGGGGCGTGAAAAGCCCTCTATTCCGGAGCGTCTTGAATCGGTCTCTTCACGACATGTCCGTAATGCGTCACACCTGCTTTGCTGAAATGAATGAAAACTCTGGAGTTATTCGGAAGTCCTTGAATGAGTTTGTGTGACTCACGGGATGGCGCACCTATGGGGATTTGTGCTCAAAAGTCATCCTACTATCTCCGATCGACTTCGGGTGAAGTAAATTAAGTGTTAAGTACAGCTGCCAGGCGCAAATGCACTTCGAAGCTTAAAACAAACGGCGGAAGATGAAGTTTTCTGGAATGAAAGGGAGATTTCTTAATTGCCCTCGCCGGCTCCGTCCGCGTCAGCGACTGGCTGTCAGGGTCGTAGATCACGATGGGACGTTTTTATGGCGCTGGGGGTGACTCTGGTGGCCTGCAGGGAAATGCTCAATTAATAACATTGTGCTAGTGGCTAGGGAGAGGCTTGTGTTACGTCCAAAACAAAAGCTGTGTTGTGCGCCTGTTTCAGCGGGGCGCTCCGATGCTGTCAGTCTGGAAATAATAAACCAATTCTAGTGCTCTGTGGGAGGTCGAAATGCTTTAATGCTGTGTGTTTCCGAGCACGGTTCATGTTTGTCTTGATTGTGGATCCAAACGATGCTAATGGCGATATATTTCTGATTATGAGTTATTGGCAAAGTTAAAGCAAGTAAACTTGACATCCACAAGTAGAACTATGTAATTCTACTTGCTTTTTAGTTATGGGTTTCTGGTTAGAAATTACAATCAGCAACAACATTTTTGAGCTTTTTTAAGGCTTCTATGACCTTTTGATTTTTTAATTTGTCAATGCCTTAAAACATGCTGTGATTTAAATCTGAAATTTATAAGATTCAAGATCCTGTGATTGGTATATATATATATATATATATATATATATATATATATATATATATATATATATATATATATATATATATATATATATATATATATATATATATATTGGTATATGGTATATATCACAACTTTTTGTTTTACACATCCAGTTAGGTTTTTATTAAATCACAAATGCAGTCAAAATATTATGCAAACATTTAACTGAACACTTTGAAAATTGAAAGTCCTCTGTCCCATTTGGGTAATCCATAACAAACAAACAAACAAACAAAAAAAACCTCTTGTTTCTCAATGCAATCAATTTTATCGTATCACAATTTATCATTAGCTTGTGCAATTATATAAAAAGGAATTAGTCAAAGTTTTTTTTAGTTATATGCTCTCTAAAATATAGGGCATGCATAACAAAATTAAGAAATAAATACATTCATACAGAAAAATAAATATAAAAATATTTTAACTAATTGTTTAAGTGTAATTATTGGCAGTTCAGTAATAGTAATATCTTTTTAACAATCTTCTCTTTCTGTAAAAATATATATTAATTTTAGTAAGTTGATTAATTACAATTATCCTCACTAATATATTATTATACCACTAGTTATTATGGTGTTAATTTAACCCACCACATAGGGAAAAAAACGTCATTTCATCCCGTTTAACCGGACAGTTCTTGACTCACACCTACATTGTGGACAAGACTTTCCAAAAGTGTGTTCAGAGGTCTGTTGCTCTTAGAATTACAGACTCCCTCGGACCAGTTAGGCCTCAAACAAGGTCTCAGAATCGTATATTGAACCGCAGCGCTGTGTGTGTTTTGGTTGAGCTGTCGTTTTTGGACGTGCGGTGAGCTCGCTGTGTGGGAATGCGCAGAATAAACCGTACCAGGCTGTGAAATGTAGAGCTCGGCCATGACGGCTCAGGGACGGAGACTTTTTCATTGTAGCCACTGTGTTGACGTCCTCCCTATATCCTCCCGACCACTGTAGTTTACTGTAGTTTACTGTTCCATCGTTATAAAGGGCCAGATGTGGTGTCTGACCTCCACTGTATTATTCTGTTTCTCCTGCCTCTTTCTGTAGGTTTGTAGGAAAGTTTGGCACATTGATTGGTGATGGTCTGAACAGTTTGGTCAACCAAACCCACTGTAGTGCCACCAACCATTTTGGCTCAGAAGCGATGACAGAGATCGTTTTTATCAATTTTATCACCATCATGGTCATCCAACGCTGCAAAAATAATTCATTTTTGCATTCAGTCCAGGCCAGAATTTAATTACATAATCTTAAGATCAAAGTTCATAATTTTTTCTGCAGTCTGCTAGCACAGATTCGAACATGTATGTTACACTTTTTGACATGCTTATTTTAATTAAAATATGTTAAATTCAATTTTATATTTTAATATGCATTTTTACTATTTTCAATTTATCCTTGACTTTTTTTTTGGATTGATTTTCTAAACATTTTGTCAATGTTGTGAATACGTTTTTCACGTTTATTCTTAACTCACAAGAGCGCTCATCTGTTTCTCAGCGTCTCGCTAGGTTTATTATGACTTGCTCAACTTATGGCTTTCGAGGAAACCTCACGTCATGTTCGACACGAGGCCGAGACGTAAAACATTTATAGCGCATCGTGTGCAGCCTCCTCCTTCGCTTCGCGTTCGCAGATATTCGTTGCCCTTGTCGATGTTTATGCGGTTTCCCCTCCGTTCTTGACCTGCTGGAAAGTTCCCATAGCCTTCTCTGTGCGCTATCGCAGACGATCACCTGCGACGTATTTATCAACGGCTCACATTCACTCTTTAGACTTGTGGAATTTCGAAGAAGAATGTGCGGGAATTCATACATTTATGGCGCTCTTGCTTAACTTTCCATCAGCGAAACCCGATTTTAGGTGGAGCTGGATGATTTATTGAATATGTTTATGATACATTATCATTTTAGCAGCCTGTACAGCGTGTGTTTTTTACCTTTTTTGCTCTGAAATAAGGGACCGTATCTGTTGTGCTTCGGTTAGAGATTGCCAGGAGACTTTCTACCGAGTAAGTTAATATTTGACTTGAGTCAGATAACCGTAACCTACATCTGTAGCTGATCCGTTTGAAGGCCTGAAGTCATGACGATCGATTTTCTTTCTATAGCTATGTGTTCTTCTGCTGATAAGCATTAATATAGGTGGAGGCTGTATGGATTAAGTTCCAGTGTTCTTTGAGCGAAGGAAGAAAGAAGCGCTCTGTTTTTCTAGTGTGTGTGTGTGTGTGTGTGTGTGTGTGTGTGTGTGTGTGTGTTGGAGTGAATGAATGCTGTCTTGTCAGGTTGATTTAGTTTCCACAGCCTCAGGTGCAACTGTAAACTGGCAATGAAAACAAGTCTCAACTTTAAGTAAGAGTATCTGGTTCTTCTCACACTTTTGAGGTCATCGATATGACCGAGTTGCTATAAATCAAGTAGTTTGACGGCGAGCATTAGCAATAGCGTAGACGTAAGTTCAACGCATAAATATATGAAACAAGATTTGATTTGTTAAATCGTAATAGTTTAAAGTGAGCCTAGGTATTATGATGGCTGCGGCTTAATATCAATGAAAGCTATATAGATATGTAGGTGGATATTTTTAAGGTTGTTTAAATGCATTTTTGAGTGACGAAGCATATGAATTAATCGCAATTAAATCACTTTATTAAAATAGACAGTTTTAACGTGTTTGCAGATAAATAAAATGTAACTTTTTTGTTTTAAGAGCCATGTGACTGCACAAAAGTACAGCAGAATGTTGTTTAAATCAGCGATGGTATCCAGTTAAATTATTATTTTTTTTTTGACTTTACCGGCTCGGTTCAGATGACAATTCAAGAATGAGAGAAATGTTTGTCGGTTTTAAGAAGTCCAGTTTCTTTTACAGATACAGTCCAGAAATGTTGCCGTCAATTCTGTTTATTGTTTTCAAAAGATAAGCAAAAATAGTGACCCCTTAGGTGCCTTAAACCTAAAATATGTCCTGCCCGTCCTCTGAAACAACAGCGAGCCTAATTAACATGTTTGCAGTTGACTCATAGACTCTGTCTTCTCGTATGGAGATAAGTAGAGGGATGTTAGCGCAGGGGAGTCGAATCTAAACTCGCCAGCATCAGCATGACTTCATTTTCTGCCCTCGAGAGAGGCGAGTGAGTCACTTAACTCGGGGTGTTGAAAACCGCCTGTTTCTGAGTTGTCCGCGCTCTGTTTAGACCTGTGATCATTCCTGTCAGTTGGGAAGGAAAACTTTATGACTTTCCACGGAAGGTTGGGTTGAGTTCAAGTGCTTACAGATCCAGGTCAATCAAGTACACACTGCTTCCCGGGGCAAAAAAGATGAGAATTTCATTTATTATCATTAATGGATTATTAATTTAATTTAATATTACATAAAAAAAAATGTGTATATATATATATATATATATATATAAATAAATATAAATAAATATATATATATATATATATATATATATATATATATATATATATATATATATATATATATATATATTTTTTTTTTTAAGTGTGCATCCTGTTGCGTTATTAATTGCGTACTTAAAAGTGGAGCTTTTTTTAAATGAAGAACGATAGCTTTGCTTGTTTAACTCTGCGAATATTAGTAGCTTAGATGGAGATTCGTGGAATATTTCCATTTTCCGGCCACCCAGACGACTCTTCCCCGTCTCTCAGAGCCGTTTGACGGACTGACTCGTATTAAAAAATGCCGTTGTTGCTCTTTTTCTTTCATGTCATTGTGAATGCTTCACGAGCGTCTAAAGAGCCGCTATTGTCTTTTTCTCGCTCATTTCCTGCTTCAAAGGTGAAGGATTCTTTCCTCCGTCTGCATTCACCTGTTATCTTGTTCTGGCCATTTTCGTCAATGGTCATTTAACAGTCCCTATTAACATGTCCATTATTCTCACGGTCTTTTTCCATTATAGCGGCTTCGTCTATTAAATTCTCCATTTCAGAAAATGATGTCTGTGATTTTTATTATTTTTTTTCTTGCCACAAGTCCTCAATTTGTAGCGCTTTTCCAGCTCTGTATCTTTGCAGGAGATCTTTTGTCAAATGATTTTGGGGAAACATAAATTCGATATTAAAACTACTGCGGAGAAAACGTTAGTTTGAATTTTATGTTATTGAAGACAGTAAAAATTAATTAAAGTGGAATATTTCGGTATAAATCGAATGTTTTTCTTTTCATTGTTAAAGTTGGAGCAGCTCCCGCAGACGTGTAGAGAATACTTTACAAGAAAATATTATTTTTAATTTCATTGTCTTTTTTAATTTGTGTGAACATTTCTGAGCAGCAAATGCAAAATATTGCGAGATGGCCGTGTGTCACTTTGTCCCAAATGATCCAAAATAATAAACCACAAAGTTAACAAAGCCGTGGTCTCCGTTGTGCTGAGCGAGAGCGCTTTTCTGCCTGGTTACTTGAAAACTGCATAATTGCATAATGACTTGTGCTTTATCGGAAACTTCCTAGTTCCCGCTTACGAAGTCATGATTACCAGCTCGTCGCATTCAACTGATTTGTTTTCAGAAATAATAAAATTTAATATTCCATTGCTTGATAACCATGGGACTAGATGGTCAACTTGCTGTCAACTTGCTTATTTCACTATAACACATGCTTCAAACGATTGTTCATATATACATCACCTATTTTTGTGGTTACTGCCTCTGTATGCGTGTTATTAAAATCTGAAACTGAAATCTTTATCCATTTTAATTTTTATTGTTGCCAGATTTTATGCTGTAGCATGTCTAATTATTTGAATCTATAAAAACAACTTGATTCGTTCAAGTATATCTCATGTAATGTTTTTTTTTTTTTTTTCTCTGAAGCTCTGCGCTCTGTATCAGATTATCAAATGAAGGCATAAAACAAGTGTTTAATTTATCTTCACATTAGTAAAAATCAAACTATATTTTATTTAGCTATTTTTCCAAACTTTACTATTATTATTTATTTTTGTTTTTTTGCAAAATAATTTTGATAGCCTAGTAGTAGCAGTGTACATTCTGCTGAACGATAGTAAGATAGTAATATAATTCTGTCACAGTGTCTTCAATTTAAACAGGACTTTTATTTTGATGGGTTGCCGTGAAAACCTTTAACAGTGTCGCGCATAAATGATATGCTAGTTTTAATCAAATCAAAAGGTTAAAATGCTTATGAAGTGACTCCCAGAGCAGTTGTGTATATATTTATTTACAAAGGCATTACTTTAACCACGAGAACGGGAGGCGTTGAAATGAAAGCGCACTGTTCAGCGTGAGTGACCGGGTCACCGGAGCAGACCTGACTCCGGTTTTGCGGTTGTCATGACGCCGGAGACGGACTCGGGAGGAATCGTTCGCGTCGAATGGCTCATTGAAAAGAGCTGCTTGGCGAGCGCGAGAATGAAGAAGTCTGTAAATAAGTGGATCTCGGCGGCGGCCTGTAACTGAGCGAGTCTGGAGGACTCGTCTGTGCTCTGGTGGTTCGGTGTGTGAGCGGAGCTTCCCGCTCTGCAGATGCTACCGTCGACACTCCAGCCTGCTATTGTATAGATGCATAGTGTGTTTTTAAGGTGGGGTAGAAATGTGACATGCTGGAAACGAGATCTTTGGCTATTCTGGACTTGTTAGAAACAAGTTTACCGCAGGTGAACCCAGGGAAAGACTTTTGTTTCACTGTCAAAATACACAGTGATTAATACATTTTTAATAAGGTAAACAGCGAAGTATTTATTCATTTTTTTAGACGGGCAGTAATATTAAAATTCTGGTTAATTTAGGCTTGGGCGATAATAAATGCACCGTGTTAAATGCCTATATTTTTTTCCCTTAAAAAAGGGAATTTTTATCAATTCTTATCAATTTAGTATTTAATTAACTGTAAAATAAGTAGAAGTTGCGAATATAACAAAGATGATTAAAATATGTTAAAGCAAATATTTAAAAATGTTTAATGCGACATTTGTTTTTTTGTATTTGTTTGATAATTATTTGTGAAATCTACTGTGAAAGTTGTTTTAAAATAAATCCTACACAAAATGTTTTCAGTGTACACTACTAATATGGATAACTCTTATTTTTGAGGTTAGTTGAGTTCGATAGCGGCGGGCTTTCTATAATGGGGCAGTGATATTGAGGAAATAGTCATCTTAATGAGTTCAATATTTTATATAACCTAGCATAGTTTGTTAACTTATCATGGCTAGTTCAGTAGTTTGTTATCAGAAATCATCCACAACCAAATAGTCAAAATAAACATCCACAATAAAAACCCCCCTCAAATTCAGGTGATTAATATCCAACTATCTTAAATTTTGTAATTTAAGTTTTAAATTTAATTTGGGTTCATTTTATTTGTATAAATTCGATATGCAACATTTTTATTACATGCCTCTATGATTATATATTTTTAATTAAATTAAATTTAAATTTAATTCTGTGTTGTTTTTTTAAGTGTGCATTCTGTTGTACAATTCTGCTAAATTTATTTTATTTTTGATAAAATGTTCCTTTCGCGATATTGCTGTCTGTTTGATTGGCCCGACATGTCAACTCCAGAACCAATTTATGCTTGTGTTTGGGAAACCTGTTTGACAACAGTTAGCTTTGCAGTTCTGCTTAGCGCTAGTGGTGTTAAAGTGACCCATTTCACCTTTTAAACCGAGATGCTTGCTTTTGCTCTTCTGTTTAGTGACTTTCACGGTCCACTCCAGTCTGTAATGTGGAGCCGAGAGGCCCACCGAGGGTCAGCTTTAGAGAGATAATGCAGATAGCCGAGTCATTGGACCAGTAAGACCCCCTTTAGAACGAGAGTGAGATAAAGCCGCTTTATAGAGCCCAGACTACCTGTAACCCCGCCACACGCTCATTCCTGTGGAGATAGTCCGGTGGAACTGCCCCGAGATTTCTTTTCCGTTCCTCAGGACGTGGTATCTTCATCTCGCACGCTTGAGATTGTTCTGCTGAAGTCTTTGTTCGGTCAGAGCGCCACATGTTGATTTAATTTCATTCCTGGGTCGGATCAGATGTGAGGGAAGTGACGACAGGACATGTGGACCTCATGCTATCAATCTTTATGGTTCAGTCTTGAGAGCCTTCAGAAACTCCTGACCTCAGATCTGTTCTGGAACCAGTGGGCGACCAGGGCAGGGTTACTCTATTTCACACTAAATCTAAAACCAAAGCTAAAGGGGAAAAAGTTATTGCTTTTAATAAAATGAAATAAATGAAAACTGGAAACACACACAAAATTGATAGTTCTTAATTATAACGTCATTTTTAATGGCTGTAGGGAAATTAGTATTACTTGGCCTTCAAGAAGATGCCATTAAACAAATATTAAAAATGTGTTGTTTGTACATAAATTAAAAAATTGAATATGAAATGATTGCAATATAAAAGTATCTACATTTTTATACACACATTTTTTAATCGATCAACAGCACTAAAATGAATTAAATCTAAAAATGAAATAAAAAGTATTAAAAAGCATATAGACCCTCTAAATGACATGCAAAAAAAAACAACAACCGTAAGATTAACTATATACATTTAAAATTAAAATGTAAAAATAAGAAGCAATTTGTACTAGTAATATATAAATATAAATAATTATATCTGTTATATTGAATTGATTTACATGCTGAATTTATTAACAATATTTTTGGCATTTTTCATGTATTAAAATGTTACAATAAAATTGATGCACAAATATGGCTGTTTGTATTGCTATATTGGTGCATATAAATGAAAATAATTAAATATTAGTATTCCTTTTGATCAATTGAATGAAAAACAGAAAAACATGCCTTGGTTATTTTTGGTAATTTTTTAACATTATGAATGCACAGGGGTTTTGTAGAAAGACCTTTTCACCTTTTAGTTTTAAGCCTTTTCTAAGAAAGAGACATAAATATAAAAGATTGTCAGAAGGCTGAAAAATAAGGCAAGGTATATTTTTTTGCCATGTGTCACCCAGCTCAACTTGTAAAGACCGTAAAGGTGGCAGTCTCATGCATTTCACAGCTTCATGAATCTGGTTGTAGCTGCTGCTTCAGAGATGGATGGAGCGAGGGAGCTCGTCTGGAAGGAGACGTGCTGCTGTAATTGCTTGCATGTGCTGCACGTTTGAGTCTTTTAGGAGGTTTACTCCTCTGTCCTACAACAGGAACAGCCAGGATGGAAAAACTCATATGCAGACAGATCACATGTCTGTCTTGAGTGGGTTTTTTGTTGTTGTTGTTTTTTCTCGCTAAATTATTATAAAGCTATAGTCCACACAAACACGCAGTTGTCCAATTTATTATTAATTTTCTTTAATGTAACACTTAATAGCAGTCTACATAGTAGGGATGTGATTTTTACATTTTTTTTTCCAACCTGAAAAAGTATAACCCATGTGAATTTGAAAAAAACAAATAAAAACCCCCATAAATGTTAATTTTCTAATTTTACTGTTGTTCTATGAAATAATATTAATAATAATTCAACATTATAATACAATAACATATTGTATTATTATATTATTAAATACTTAACTACAAAATAATAATCAGTATTAGTATTAATCAGTATTAATCAGTATTAAATAATATTAGTACTATTATTATTATAATTATAAAGTATTGTATAATAATAATAATAATAATAATAATGTGTTATATATATATATATAAAATCACTTTTTTTACATTGTATTGTAAAATAATAGGTAGTATATTTCTTTATCACTGCAATTGATTAATAAAAAAAAAAACTGAGCAATTACTAACAATGTTGATTTATTTAAAAAAAAATACAAGTTGCATTCCATGTTGAAAGCATATAACTTTAAAAAAAAATCTTCAAATGAGCTATTTAATAAGTGTAAGATTTGCGGTTTAATGACAGACATTTATTATAAAAGCGAGGTTTGTTTCTTGGACAAACAATTTGTGCAGTATGCTGGTTAATCACTGAAATCTGAGTTATTGAATTAAAGTATATTTTTGGTTTTTAATGTATTGTACTGTAAGTGCAAGGATTGCGTAAATGCGAATCATTTATTCCATTTACATCTTAACTCTTATATTTTGCTAATATTTGCTGTGCAGTAATATTCAAGCTTATTTCCAGCACTTTTTTGCACTCTTTGACCCTTGCACGTTAAACTCCACAACAAAGCTGCCCCGCAGATGCCTGTTTTTAGCCAGATAAGCAGTGTGAACCCAATTTGTACCTCTTGTGGGGTCCGGCGTTTCTTTTAACTAAGTTTCCGTGCTGCGTGTCGAGAGTCTCTCTCCCTCTCCTCAACTTTTGACTCCTCACCCTGAATGAGGCCGCAGCAGGCCTTCTCAATCGATGTGGATCGGACCGGCCGCTCGCCTCCCGGGGAGGCTTTTTTCATGCTTGATCTCAGTGCTGTGGCCTCCGCTGTGAGTTCAGCACGGCTCCAGATTCAGACCCCTCACCTTGTCTCGTCTCATCTGAGCAGAGCTGTCAGGCACATTTTATATTTCTGCTCTAGTCTTTGTAGCAGAGCCGTATACTCAGAGGAGGTGATGGGAATATCATATGTAGTACAAAAACAAAACAAAATATGAGATCAAATAATGTGTGAAGCATTCCGTTTTCTATTGAAATGTTGCACACAGTGCTGTCAAACGAATATATATATGTGTGTAATTCTGAATAAATGAGTACAAATACATGCATATAACATTTTTTATAGAAGTAGTAACATTTATATATTAAATATATTTATATCTTCAAAAAAACCCCTAAGAATATAGCTATATAAATGTATATACATGTAAATACTTTCAAAATATAATAAATGTACACAGTAAACACTTTTATTTTGGATGCAAATAATTGCGATTAACGGTTTTACAGCATCAGACAGCACTACTAGAACGCGGGAAATTGTGAAATATTTGATAATCGCGACGTAAACTTGGAGGGATTAAAAAGTCAGATTTGTGAGATGGAAACGTGTCGTAAGATTGCACTTCTGAAAAGCTAAATCTGTGCCGGAAGATTAAACAGTTGCCACTTTGAATTTTTATTGCAAAAAAATTAATAAAACAAACAAAAAAGACAAAACAAAACAATAGTAAACTTATTTTTTGCTTTACTTTTATTTAACCAGAGATTAAAAACCTCCTACACAGGGCCAGAATAGACAGAAATTCAATCAGGGACCTGTTTCATGAAACACGTTTACCAAATAAGCCAGGTTTATTTCAGTCTAACTTACTGTCAATTGATTTTAGTTCAAAATAAGTTGGACAGAGCCTCGGTTTCTAAGGCTAAGCAAACTAAGAACAGGCTCATTTTCTAACTCACCTAAAATTAAAACTAAAATCTCCAGGGCTGACAGTAGCACTTTTAGCTGTAGCTTAGCATAGATCATTGTATCTGATTAGACCGTTAGCATCGCCCTCAAAACTGACCAAAGAGCCTCGATATTTGTTTTTTTAAACTTCTCTTCTATAGTTACATTGTGAGCTAAGACCGGGCTGAAAGTGAAAAGTTGTGGTTTTCTAGGCTGATACGACTAGGAACTATTCTCTCGTTCTGGTGTAATAATCGAGGAGCTTTGCTGACGTAGCATGGCTGCAGCAGGCGCAGGGATATCACACAGTGCCTGAAAATGCTGGGGACTATTTTCTTTGCGCCTGCTGCAGCCATGCTACGTCGGCAACTCTTAATCATGTTTAGAATTTGCAACACAAAGATATAAACTCGCTAAAATCATCCTAATGTGCCATAATTACCATTTTTATTTATTTTAATTCAATGCAGAAGCAGTCTAACCCAGATAAATAGACGTGTTGTAATGCATTTGACCCGCGTTGCTAATTCTGACAAACAACATGCAAGAGGTGAAGGAACCTCAGCGCTATCATGACAAGTGGCACGAGAAGCCCAAGTTCAGTCGTTTAGCATCAATTATATGTGGAATGCTGGGAATCCAACAGCTTGTTTTCCGGAATAACAAGATAGCGGAGCGGAGCCGCTCTGTGCAAATATTGAAGAATTCTTTCCATGCCGGCCCACCAGCGATCACACATTACAGTGGGTGGACTGTGGGAAAAATACCAGAATTCGGCCAAACGGAGAAACAAAATATACAAGACGTTATTTAGATTATCTTCCCTTTTTTTAATACATTAAAAAAAATTTAAAAAATACATTTCTGCAACTATGAACACTTTTCGGCCCTGTGGACCTTTGGAAAATAAACTGTCTTGAAGCACGCTCACACACACACACACACACACATACACACACTTGTTTATTTGATTAGTCTATTAATAATGCGGACATACTGTACATGCACGCTATAATTACCTGGTTTCATCTTTTTTGGTTGTTTTTGGTTCACGTTTCCAGTTATCAACTCATACCTTGATAACATTTTCTGTTGCGGGAAAACGTTTGGTAAAATTACTTTTGGTTTACATTTGCATTTATACGTTTAGCTCATATGTATCCAAAGTGGATCTTAATTGAAAATAATGTAAAGTCAGAATGTTCTGTTAATGTTTGTCTGTGTTTTCGTCACATTTCTGAATGAAACTTTGTCTTATATTTCATCTCAAGCTCCTAACTGACACCGTTATCATCTTTGTAAAGCAGTATATTATTTTTATAAGAAAAATTTTTTTTTTTTACATTGTTACATTTTTACACCACAAATATTAAAATTGTTCAAGGTTTATTTTTTATTTTATTTTTTTAGATTGTCATAGTTTTATTTTTTAGCATAAATATTAATATTTTGAGATCGAAAGTCTTGGTAAATGAAATAAATTTGTTGTAAAGTACCAAGTGGTAAAAAACCTTTATTCTGTAATAAAAGTTGTGATAAGTTGTGATAAGAAAATGCTATTTTAATTTTACTACTTTAACCCAGTGTATTGCTTTCTTTTTGTTAAATTCCCTAGCAATTTCTGATAGAAAATTAATTCTATAACACATTGTACCATGTTGTACCTTTCTGGAGTTTTATTTTGGGCGTTGATGTCCTTTTAGAATATATATTTGTAATATATAAAACCATCCCAGTATGTTTTTACGGCTTCTTTCTCGGGGGCTCTGTTGATTTTGGCCTTCCTAATTACCATTCGTGAGCATCTCTTCCGATTGGCCCGTTTTTTCTGAGTGACGCACTACCAGACCAATCACATGCAACAACGTCAAAATTATGTCACAGCGCCAGAAAACTGGGAGCAAAACAAATATCTTCTTGTGATGTCGAGCGCCAGAACCGACGTAATACAGCCTCAAATTAGAAATATGATCGTATGCCTGACAAAAAACTGACGACTGCAGTAAAACACCTTAAAGCGAGCAGACCGTACAGAAACGATCGTCAGAAATGCTTGCACGCTTCTTATCAGAATAAAGTATTGTCTTTCGTTGTTATGGACACGTCTGAAGTTTTATTGCGCCTCATTACTATGTCGTTTATGAATTAATGTCCGTGCGCATGCGTGTGAAACTACAAACTGATGATTTATATATAATCGTGTGTTATTGTATGTGCATTGTTGCGATTAGCTGGACTAGTTGCTATATTAGCTGGAATGATAAAGTAGCCGTAAAATATGTTGAAATGTAACTTCATCGTTACTAGATAGACACGGTGAGTTAGTTCTTACTATACACGTGAGATCAGATTCACTTCATAGTAATAATCCCGTCAGATGGTCTATCCTTGTGAGTGTACAGTTCGGCCGAGGGGCTATAGGCAGGCTAGGGGACTCATATTAACGTTAAAACCCCTCATAAAGGGAAACTTTCATGCCACGGGACATGCTTTATAGAATATCTGGGCGCCGATCTTGTTTAAATGTTTGTGATGATAAAAGTAATGCGTCCTCGTTTTGAACAAAGTGCAAATCTGTTAGTTTTAATAAAAGTGGACACCCCTGGGATTCTAAAGAGCACGCAGGCGAAGAAACCCGGACATGCTGTATGTGTTTCAGAGATCTCTGGAGAGTTTGCTCTCGGGTGGAGTGTAACCCTAGACTGCGACTGTGTGTGAACCTGCTGCATCATGCGAAAAAAAAAAAAAATCTCTCGTGTTTCCACAGCGCAGCCGTGAAGGGATTCCTGGAGTCGCGCCATGTTCAAGGCCGTGCTGAAGAAGGGCAGAGATGGCGGGAAAAACAAGAAGGATGCAGGTACGAACACATTCTGTATCCGTAGTGTACGCAGTGGCTTTTCCGCCTCGGAAACGACGAAAAGTCGTCATTTTGCAGGTAATCTGTCGATTCATGCAACACGCGGCCCATCAGAAGATACTAGGCGTGTAAATATGCGCTAATTGATGTGAGACATGAGTTTTGGGGAAGCCTGAGGTCGGCCGGTGATGTCATGCGATCTGTCAGCGTGTAGCTGATCAAAGCGTGGGATTTATTTGCTGGGATTTATGATGTGGTTTCTGCTTTATGGCAGCGTTGTGGAAACAGGTGTGCAAGAGCGCTGAACGCTCCGGGAGAATTAGGAAATGCGTGTGTGCTGTGTGCTCTTGAATTCCCTGGGATAATGGGATGTTGCTATGGAAATATTTATGGTGATTTGGCCTCAGCAGAGAAGCAGGAATTAGGATCGAAGACCCAAACACAGCGGCTCTGCTCGAAACCTAGCATTTCAAGGCGTTATAAGAGTCTTTTAAAAGTTAAGGAGCGTAAATGTGATGGTTTCTGAGTGGAAAAAGCTATAAAGCAGCATTGCACGTCTCTTTTGCAGATTGCAGACTAATCTAAAATCTGATAAATGTTATGAACTTTTTATATACCAGTTTATGTTCAAGGTTTTTGTTCATTTCAGTGTTTCATAGTTTTGCACTTTAAAAAAACAAATGAAATTAGCAAATATATGCAATAAATAAAATAAATAAGTAAATATATAATGCAATCTAATTGCATTTTTTGAAACAATTTTTATGTATTTTTTATGCTTATTCTAGTATTTTACCATCATCTTAAACACCCGTGAACATCAAGCTCAAGTGAAACTGATTGAGTCTTTTTCTATAACACAGATCGCTTCTTTTTGTTTAGGTGCCGTTTCATTTATGAAGCTGCTCTTTAGAAAGCAGCTGACTATGTAGACAGCATCTTAGCCCCAGGGTTCAGGCAAGCGTCGTTATCTGAGGTCGTTCCCTAGCTGTCGTCAGTTGACGCCTGCCAGATGATAAAGCCACTTTTCCGCGAGTACGTTGCTTTTGTTTTGTGTCTGTTGTTGTCCGGGGCTGCTTTTGTAGCTTTGAAAGCTTTATTTAATTTCAGGCTGTGACACGCTAGCTTTTATTGAACTCTCCTCGGTGAACTTTTTACTATTATGCCAAGTTGCTGGAAAACAAGTAGAGATGAATGGGATTGAAGAGAACTCTGAGCTAATTGGCTGAGAATACTGTAGCCCCGGCTTCGGGTCTTGAAGCGATTGATTGATTTTAATGAACCGTGTGTGACCTGATGCGGTTTTCTCAAGAGTCATCATTTACGTGTAGGGTAATTATTTTAATGTAATGTATTTGCATAAAACATTTTCTGTCTGGTTTAAAAATGTTATTCTGCATACATGCGACTAAAACGATTTAAAATAATTGTTTATCCACAGTTTTGCACAACCAAGTGACATTAAAGACAAACAAAAGCACAAGTTAATCATAAACCGTAAGCGTTCGATCGTTCTGCAGGAACATGCACAAACGTAATAATTCGTTATTATAATTTATTATCGGGTCGTGCCCTTTTTGAACCGTTGCGCCGCTCAAACGTATTGTTTCCAGAGAAACGCACTTCTCATTATCTGGGAAGTGATGTCACCAGCTTGGCTTCTTCCAAGTAATTCATCACGAAATTTGTTTTTGATTATAATCCTTTTTGATTAGTCATGGAGCCCTGTTCAAATGTGTGTAAAGAATTTATTTGGTACGCTGTCATTAAGATCATGTGCCGTCATGTACGCATCACTGTCTGCGCTTCAACGACTAATGACATCATTGGCAATCCATCACAGGGCCCTTGAAACCTCATAAGACTGTCGCTTTCCTGAAATGTTGTTTTGGACTGTAGGAGTGTGTTCATCATGCTTGAATCATGTTACACACCCCGTCTGTCTGTCTTTATGTCTCTATATTATGTCTCGAGCACTGCCTGTGTCTTTTGCTGTCGATGTCACCGGTCGCGTGTCCAATCAAACCTCTGCATTTCGGTGCAATTTCATCTCTAGCTTGTCAAATTAAACAGACCTGGACAGGTTGTGCAACGGCCTCATCCTCATAGATGGACCTGTCAAAACGGCACATTGAACGCACGTGAACAATGGAAATTATATGAATACAAATCTTTTTTTTAATGCAAAAAAAAAAAAGTCCAATGTAAATTATTGGCACTGAAACAAAAATATTTTTTTATTTTATTTTTTTTATAAAGATGACCTGTCCATGTCCAGGTGAATTTGTGCCAAAAATAAAGCCAGGCATCATAGAAATTACATTTATAGGGCCCTATGAAAGCAGTTTTGACCAAATTCTTTTTTTTTTTTTTAATTTTCTGGAGTTCCTTTCTTTTCTATAATTTTTTTTTAGTTTTTAAAGAAAATTAAAAGGTAGTTCTAATTAACTGACATCATGAAACGTACATAATTTAGTAACAAATAATTAAATTTTAACAAACAACAATTTTAACAAATAATAATTTTTTTTTTCTCTCCCAAATTCCTTTTTTATTTTACATTTTTGCATTCCATTTTTTCCATCTTTAGTTTTTGTGTATGTAGTTTTAATTATTAAATAAAATTAAAGTTTTCTCTAATAAACTCTAATCACGAATTAAGTTAACGCTAGCCCGTATCGCAGTTTGATTAATTAATTAATTAATTGATTCATCCTAAATTTGGGACACTCTGCTTTATACATGAAATTCCATTTTTATGACTGGATTCTGTGATGCTGTCCACGTTTTGTGCATTGCACAAATCATAGTTATAGTTATATTTGATGTACTTTCACTGCAGTGATTTAGCAGGACTAGTCTAGTCTAGTCCTCTGGTTCCCTTTCCACTTGTTGCTGTATTAGTTAGAGCGCTTTGATTATTAGGACAGAAACTCTTCATGTAGTGTGTTCTTCGTCCCCTCTCTGGATTCCACCGGGGCGGTCCCAGCCGCTCAGCATCTCTGCTGTAGCATTGAACGAGGAAAGACATGTTTCGTCAGCTCTTGATGTGGCTGAGGCTGGAATCGCTTTGCCGTCTTGTCATTCGATGACGTCCCGGCGGAGAATTAGTGGCATATTTACGTCCCGGCCGGCTGGGACATGTGCACTACAAACTCCAGATAAATAGCAGCACATGTTGACTGAATTCGAGGAGTGGAGGCTGCTCTTTCACTCTGCCGAATATCACGTTGCTGGTCTGAATGGCTTCGGAGCTCAGATTCGCTCTTGAGTTACCGATGTCCTCACACTGTCGTAGAATGCAGAGCGGGGCTTGACAATGAGGATGGCCCGCGGCCAGTCAGGACCGGGGCGGTCCGCTTGACGGATCTGTCAGGAAGCCGGCAGAGGTTAAAACTGGGACGTGCAAAAAAAAAAAAAAAAAGATTCAAGTTACACTTTCAGCACAAGAACACCTTAAACACGACAGATGGTTAAATATTTATGACAGTAATTTTAAATAATAGTGAGATTGCAAAGAGAGAAAGAGGTTCGGGAAAAGACCTCAAACCTCTCTGTCCGTATTTGCATTTTTTAGTATAAATATATATATACTACTCTTTGTTGTAAGTGTTTTATTCTTTGCCTCTATTGCAGTGAAATCTTAAACAACATATAAGTTTAAATATTTATTCAATATATATTTTTGTATTATTTACTTTACTAAAGTGAAGAGTGTTTCTATATTATATATTAATTATTTTCCAGTCCTTTATGCATTTTTGTAGAGGTACATTAAACAGAAGAATGAAGGAACGGTTTATATGTGAGAACTATATATATATATATATATATATATATATACTGTGTGTGTGTATGTATGTATATATTTGTGTATATGTGTATATACAATATATATGTGTGTGTGTGTGTGTATATATTTATATATATATATATATATATATATATATATATATATATATATATATATATATATATATATATATATATATGTATGTGTGTATATGTGTGTGTGTGTGTGTATATGTAGGCCCAGATTGTAGATGGAGTATACTCTATAATACGTAATATAACGTGGCATGATATTAGATCAGCATTCACCGTATTTTCTTAGGATTTCGCAGACAAGCTAATAACCCAGCTTTCCTCGAAGACGTTTAGATTAATTTAATTTGTGCACCAAAAAACCTCATACGGCCAGTTAAGAAAAGGTATTAAATGTGATCCAACTAGTCAATTTTTCATTGTGCTGAACTGTGTTTATCGATGCTTTTGAGTACCACGAATGTAAAAGAAACGTTATATTCAGTATATTAATTATTTAACAGTATATTTATACTGAGCTCATCATTGTGCTTTCTCTATGCACTTGCAGCACAAAACGACACATTAGCATCGAGGGTATACGTTTAATCGGTACATGCATTAGCTGGGTATTGAATCCGTGACCTTGGCGTTGCATGCTCAACTAATTTATACTAACATGCAATTTGACCGAAATGAAGCGTCTGATCTGTTCGGAGCATTAAAAGGCAGCCTGCAACAGTAAAATGTGCCTAGAAGTGCTGTCTAGGTAGGCGGCTCTCTAGCTTTCCAAACAGACCTCAAACGGAGCTCTTGACTAATGTGACCCTCAGGTTTAACAGACAGCGTCTCTGGAATATTGACTTAGTATTGTCTGCCTCGTCTTTAAATGTTACTGGCCCGTGGTGATTTGTAACGGTAATGGTTGAAGGAGAAAGCCCTGATCATTTTTAACTACGCGCTAGAGGAGCAAATGTCGGCGGTTTGGCCCGCAGCAGCGCTCCGGGGAGTTTGAAAGGGATCATGGAAACTCTTCCCTGATGCCAAACACCACAGCCATTATCCCACACAATCTCCAATCTCGGATTCAGCCCGTCAGTCTTTTATTTTCTCCCTCTGTGCCTGCTCCAAAAACCCAGTGGGTTGCCTACGTAGGCAGCATTTTAAGGAATCGTAGGCATACTCCCAAAATGCGTGCAGCTTTATTTGGCTTTGCATCGTTCAGGAAGTGCGGCAATCCCGTAATTCACTAGAACAAGCTCTGTGCATCACATACGTCACTCAAAGGGCTGTCTAAATCATGAGCTAAAAAAACACTGAGTAGTAGTTCAGTCAGTTAAGATGGACTCAATATTAGTGTGTGCTGTATATATTTATGCACATTATTGCATCAAGTATTGTTTTGTTTTACTTATTGGCTGTTATAGTTTTTTGTGAATATTTACAAGTAGCTTTTATTTCTGTATTTTCTGCTTTATTTTCTGTATTATATTCTATTTGGGTTATTTCACGTTTTATTGAATGCATTTATATTATTTCAGTTTTAGAGATTTGAAGCATTTCTGATGCCATGTTTTATTTTAATTTCACTTTATTTTCACTTTATTTTAATTTCACATTTTGGCGACACTTTATTTTTTATGGTTACATTATTATGCTTATTACATCTATTATATTGCTTATTAGCATAAGGACATATTAATGCCTTATTCTACATTTTCAAATTTCAAATATTTCAAATTCATAATTTAGTTTTACTTAATAATAATTCAAATTCTTTGCTTGGCTGCTTTTGCTCCATTTGCTATACAATAGTAATACATTTCTGCTATTTATTTTATTATTATCATTTTTTTTTTTTAAGATTTATTTTTGGCATTTTTTTCTTTTTAATGTGATTGGACAGAATAGACGAGACAGGACATGAGGTGAGAGAAAGAGATAAGGGCGGGACAGGAAAAGCTCATAAAAAATGAGAAACCAGAACAACGATGGCAAAAAAAAGCTCTGTAATTTATTTGCGTTACATCAGTAGTTTCTGTGCGTGTAGAATGTTCCAGATTGGTCACTTTTTAAGCTCAGTAGGCGCTGTGTGTGTGTGTGTGTGTGTGTGTGTGTGTGTGTGTGTGTGTGTGTGTGTGTGTGTGTGTGTGTGTGTGTTATTTTTTCCAGTGTAACTGGCATGAACACTATCATGCATTTTTTTTTTTTTTTTCTGCTTCCTTCCATTTTTTTCAAACCCTTTTCCATTTTGATCCACACCACATCTGAGGGCTTTCCACACACATCTGACACATGTCTGTGGTTTTGTCTTTTTCATCCTGTTTTTCAAGTATTCCGGTAGTGGGTTTGAGTTTTAAAGGTGTTGGGAGTCTTTGATCAGCTCTCAGGCTTGTAAAGGTCACGTTTCAAGCCGCCATTACTGTTCTTAATCATTGGGAGCTACTGAAAGGGTACATGTTCTTGTTAAATCAGACCCAAAGATTTATTGCTGGTGTTTTTTTGATGCTGCGTTTTATTTAATAAAATTTATTAAAAGGTATTGAGATAATGTAATCAATGGAAAATAGAACAATTCCTTTACAAAGCAAATTTTTACAGTTTTATTATATTTATTTATTCATTAAGTTCTGCATGAATTAAACATTGAAAAACATTGCTTTTGATCTTGATATTACTTGATCTACCGGTGAAATATTCATTTATTCTTTATTTAATAAAAAATAGCATTAGAAATACAGATAATCAGATTCGTTCATAAATTGAAATTTTGAAAGTTCATTAAAATGTGAATAAATGTACAAATTAAGTATATATATATATATATATATATATATATATATATATATATATATATATATATATATATATATATATATATATATAATATACAGGTGCTGGTCATATAATTAGAGTATCATCAAAAAAGTTGATTTATTTCACTAATTCCATGCAAAAAGTGAAACTTGTATATTATATCAATTCATTACACACAGACTGATATATTTCAAATGTTTCTTTCTTTTAAATTTGATGATTATAACTGGCAATCCCAAATTCAATTAATGAATATTGAATATAATATACAAGTAAATATAAACCAACTTTCTGATGATATTCTAATTATATGACCAGCACCTGTGTGTGTGTGTGTGTGTGTGTGTGTGTGTGTGTGTGTGTGTGTGTGTGTGTGTGTGTATATATATATATATATATATATATATATATATATATATATATATATATATATATATATATATATATATATATATATATATATATGATTTATTTATTATTATTTTTAAATAAAGTGCTGCTAAACAGTTTATACTGTTAATCAAACATAAATAAAAATAACTAATTGTGTTTATTTATTTATGTATTTATTACTTTAAGTACTTTTATACAATAATAACCTTTCTATCGTACAGCTTTACTTAAAAAAATTAAATAATTGTGTCGCACTACTATACTACACTGTACTATACTATTGTTCCAAATTGAGTGACATTCTATTATACATTAAATTCTGCTTTTGTGACTAAATTCTGTCAATTATTTGTAGTTGATTTTTGATGGGAGAGATTCTTTTGCATCACCATCCACTTGTTACCTAGACATGAGACTCGCAGATGCGCTTCAGTTACTGCAGTGCACCATGGGAAGGGGCGGTTTTATGAGGCCACAAGTGAAACACACTGAGGCCTGTTCACCTGCAATGTCTCATAACCTCCAGGTCCCCATCTGAACACGACATTGACATTTACATCCGTTATTAGCAGGTCCCTTTCGCCCGGGGCGTTTTGCGGCACTGCATCCGAACCTCTGCCCTTTGACCTCCATAAATTACTGAAAGGGCTTTCAGTGTCCTTTAACGAGCATATGGTGACTTGCATGTTTGATTTAACAGCATTTGTGTGAGCCAGAGTCAGACGTCCCTCTCTGGTCCCATTGGTGCGGTCTGATATTTGGGAGATTGTTTGAAGAATCGCCGATCCATATGCAAGGAGAAATAATATTAGATATCATATGAAAGTATACGGTTAACGAATCATTATTGCAAATGAAACCCTCTCGTGATGATAAAAGGCCAGCTTATAGGTTTATTTCACTTTGCATTATCACTTATTTTGTTTTTGTTAATATGATGCATAAAAGCTCCAGCTTGTTTTTTGAGCTTGCATTGAATTTCAGCTTGCATTAAAATAAAGTTTGAGCTCCCCGTCTTTGACCTAAACAACATCGGCGTTCATTTATCATTCCGTTTTACACGCATCGTGTCTTTGTGCGCTATTGTTATGGCCGCACAACGCTGATGCTGTCGGCGGCTCATTAATGCAGATATTAACTCCAGATAGGGCTTTCTCTCCGGATGTTTCTGTGAAAGCAAAATCCTCCAGGGTGGCTTGTAGTTGATGTTTTGTTGTTAAAAGAATAAAAATGAAACCGAATGCATAAGTCAGTTTAAAAAAAGTGCAAATATTAGGTTTTTTTTTTTTTAAACTAGAAATAATAATGCAGAAGTAGAAGTGATGTGTGACCCCTTCGACCACATAACCAGTCTTAAGCTGCATGGTTTGTAGCAATAGACAAAAATACAGCATTATCTCCAAAAATCATTAGGATAATAAATAAAGATCATGTCCCATGAAGATATCCTATTGTAAATATATTAAAAAGTAATATGCATTGCTAAGACTTTCAGATTTTGCCCTATCCTAATAAACCAGACATCAATGGAAAGCTTATTTATGTGGTCCGGGGGCACATACATTAAATGCATTGATGTAATGCTTATTAGACCCTTCTCCTCAGCCATTTTCTTTTCCTGTGGACGTGCGAGTTTGTTTTTATTGTGCTGACTGGCAGGGTGATGACCTTACACAAACAGTCACAAGGGCATGTAAACTATTGATCAGCGTGTTTGATCTCTGGGAAGGTTCCCAGTAACAACGGTGTGGAGATGAGGAATGCACTAGTGAATGTGGATATTATCAGAAAAATATTTGATCCAAGTGTCCTTAGAATATTATAATCTCTCTTATTTACTTAATGCATACAGTATATGGGTAGTAAAAAAAAAAATTGGACTGGATCCTATAAAAAAATAAATAAAAAATAAATAAATATAACAAAAAAAATATATATATATATATATATTTTTTTATATTATATATATATGTGTGTATATATATATATATATATATATATATATATATATATATATATATATATATATATATATATATATTATTTATTTGTGTGTTTTTAAATATATTTATATATATATATGTATATATATATATATATATATATATATATATATATATATATATATATATATATATATATATATATATATATATATATATATATATATATATATATAATATATATATATAAAAACAGCAATGTGAAATATTATCACAATTTCAGATATTGGTTTCCTATTTGTGTGCTTTAATATAGAATTCATTTCTGTAATTCAGCATAATTTCTCCAGTCTTCAGTGTCACAGTCCTCTTAGCCTCATTAAAAGAGAACATTTGTGATGATTTTAAAAAGGCGAAACAAAAAAATCATAATATTTAATAAAAAACAATTTGACGTGTGTATATGCATGTATATATTGTGCGCATTTTACATGAACTGCAGAGCTAGTAAAAGTAGTATGTCAGTGTTAGCGAAAGCACAACAGTCATTAGACATCTTTTGAAGTTGACCAGTGATTTAAATAACAAATTGAACTTCTTGGAGAGTATTTGAATGCTCCGAATCCATATGATGTGTAGTTGATGATTCAGGAACATGCCTAGATAGTTTGCTGTTCTGAATGTAACCACTTTGATCATCTTCGGCTCAGGCTCCAGTCGTAACCAAATCAAAAAGCTCTGCGTGTTTTCCACAGCAGGATGGTCATAAATTAGGAGCAGAGGACAGTGTTTAGCCGTTTCTGTCTGGTGGTGACCTCTGGTGACATGAATGCAGTCAGTGTGTGCTTCACCTACACTGTTGTTTCAGCTGTGTGTGTGTGTGTGTGTGTGTGTGTGTGTGTGTGTGTCTTTTGTGCTGGTGGACACAGTCGGCTGCGGTCAGATTGGTTGGTTTGGGGCCAGGATGCTGAAGGTCTGCAACACGTCCCTGTCTTTGATCTTCTCAGGTCGTTCTGGTCCTGCCAAGAAGAGTGAGGGCGCAGTATGTAAATGTGCTAATTTAAGCTCTGTAGAATGGACCGGATGTGTAGTGTTTATTGGTGGAAAGCCGGCAGAAAACGCGGCTCAGGAGACTTGTCAAAAATACATCTTAGCATTACCTTTCATGCCGGCGTTTCTTTTAAGATCCTCTAAACGCAAAAGATACATAAATACAGAAGCATTTCCTCCATAGAATAAAAAAATAAGGTGATTGCAAATAAAAAATATCTCACAATTAGGACTTTTTTTTCTTGTGATTCTGATTTTTTTTTTTTCCTGACAATTCTGTTTTTGTATCTTTAAAGTTTCTCACACTTCCGAGAAACAAACTCAAACTCATTTCACACGTTAGTTTAAGTCCCGCACTTCTGTCAAGATGATAATGACTT
>NW_025047847.1:745000-760000 GCF_018831695.1 Puntigrus tetrazona
GTGTAAACGGCCTCGTGTTGTGACAGATTCACGAGGTGTAAATGTTGGCCGTCCTGCTCAGATGCTTTCGCCAAGCTCACGTCGGAAGGTTTGATTCCTCAAGTCACGAGCCTTTTAAATCTTATTCAATTCTGTAAGATGAATTATTGCAGTCGGAGATGAATGCATCGGGGAAGAAAACTGGCAGGTAGCCGTCACACCCCGAGACAAAATCAACAGCAGCAGCGCAGGGATAATGACAGGATTCACTAAAACACATTAACATGCCCGAGCATTCAATTTCCTTTGCATAATGTTCTCAGATCTCGTTTCAGAACTCTTTTGTTTGTCAAAGAGCAAGCCAATGAGAACCATTCAGTCAAACTTAAGCTTTTTTTTTAGTTTAAATGAGCATTTCTGTTGTGTATTGCAACACATGTTTTCTATTATAACTAATCACTGTTCTTTTGAACTCTTTGCTCATCAAAGAATCCTGAAGAATGTGTCGCAGCAGGTACCAAAAAAGTTAAACAGTTTTCAATATCGATTATAAATCGTATACAAAATGTATTTTTGTGAACATTTTAAATCTATTAATAGTCCTAATACGTGTCGACTCAAAAATAAATGGGATACATAAAATATACAATTTAGTCGTTTTATTTAAGCTGTTCTTTTCATTTCAAATTCAATTAAAGGGTTCGTTTTAAAATCAGTTCATTCTACAAAACCTAACTTTCTGTTATGGTTACGCTTTAAATTGGATGAATGCATTTCGTTGGTGTCTTTCAGTCTCTTCCCGTCTCAGTGGACAGTTCTCAGGCCAGCTTTGTCTGTAGTCGTCTGCCTGGCTTCACTTCCTAATCACTGGCCTTTGGTTCTCCGCTGGCCGGTTGGCATCCAGATCTCCGATCGGCGGAGCGCGTCTCGCTTCCCTTCTTTCTCCTCCAAGGTCCCGCCGGCGCCCGTGACCTCGCAAGCGCCTTTGAAACCCAAGAACGAAAGAAAAGGGCGCATAAAGAAGCTACACGAATAAAGCCACCTCATGTTTGGCAGGGACCGGGAGTGATGTCATTCCCTGATCGGGATTACGCGGGTATCTCGGCCGTGGGAGGTTGAACTGCGTCGTTTAGCGTGAACGAGAGCGGACGGCGTATCGCCAGAAGTGACTCATGCAGAGTTTTTTTTGTTTTTAGGGAAACCCCGGATTGAACTTGCATAAGAAAGAATCGTTAATGGAATCGGTAAGAAAAGAATCGCTCCGTTCCCATGCATAGAAGCGCTCGTCATGAGTGTGTGTGTGTGTGTGTGTGAGCTCTTCTGTCTCTCACGGCTGTGATTGTGTGCGTTGATGAATAGTCTGTGTGGCGTTCAGAGGCCAGGCTGAACTGCTGACCCGTCGTCATTGTGCTTCTCCTAATGACAAAGAGTCGTGGGGGGTTAATAGTTCCTCTGATTCACATTCACCGCCTGCGAACACTTACCCTGATGCGGCGGCTCGAGAACAGAGACCGGTTGATGATAGTTTTACAATATTTTGTGGGATGTGAGATTAGACCCCATGCGAAACAGAATGCCTGCGACGTACATTACCATTCAAAGTTAGCACGGCTTTTTTTTTTGTGTGCGGAAGAAACGAATGCTTAAATTCAGCGAGGATGCATTAAATCGATCGAAAGTGACAGCAACGATGTTTATGACGTCGCGAAGGTTTTTATTTCAGAGCGAGAATTGGATTTGCCTCTCGCAAACACGAGAGTAAACACGCCATTAAATTCAGAATAAAGTAAAATATGAAAAGTGAAATGAAGAGAATAGAAATGCTGCAGTTTCTGTATAATGTCTGCGCAAAAGTGTGCAATCGAATTAGAATTAAGTTCGCAGGGGAGTGCGCTTGCTCACGTATGCAGGGGAATTGATTATTTAAAAAATATTTAATGAAAAAAAGGCACAAAAATTTTTTATGAAAAACTAAAAATCTAAAATAACAAAGCTGTTTCGATTTTCAATAAAAATAGGTAACTAATTAAATATAAAACTAAATAATTTAAGCTAAGTGCTGTTTGTTAATGTAATGACAAAGAAAATAGGCATTTTGAATTGCAATGATATATATATATATATATATATATATATATATATATATATATAATATTTTATATCAATCTTGGTGTATTAACTTTGAGTGTATGAATGCATGAAGCGGTGCTTTTGAAAGGCTTCTCATTTGCTTGTTTACTGATGGGTTAAATGGTGTGAGGTGAGCCGTGCTCGTTTTCAGTTAGCTCCACTAAAAGCGTCTGATCGGTGTCTTCCTGATGTCCAGTCATGCAGTTGTGCCGCTGTTCTCGTGATCCTCACTGATCCGCGCTCCACGCTCCGTGTTAATGATCCTGATCCTTCTACAGAAACAGCCTCAGAGCTCATGGTATGTCTGCTCAGAAAAGTTTAGATGCTATCACTAAAAATGAATTTCCTTATGCAGAAAACAAAAAGGATTTTGCATCCGTTTGACTGTTGACAAAACTGCGGTAATCTCGGCTCTTATGTCACTCCTCATGGCTTATGTGGCTTATTGTGAGTGAATCCTTTAAATATGTTCATAAAAGGAGGATTAAGATAATGCTAAACAAGACTAATAACTAGCTTTTCATCACATGAATGAATCGGGCATTGAGTCGACTCTTTTGAACGAATCGGTTGATTCAGTTCACAGAATCAGAACGTCTCTTTTGTGTTCCACCGAGATAAGAATCCTACAGGTTTGGAATGACCTGAAAGCGAGAAAACTATGAATCTTTGAGATGCAGATATCTGCAATACTATTCCGTCATGCCTTACAAAACATCTTTTTTAAGATGCGCAGGAGATTTGCAGAGATGTTGTCCTTAGACATTGTCAGTAAAGTAAGGTCATGTTTTGGAGTGGAATGATTTTCATTAAAGCCCCGAGACTCATAAACGTGACAGAACTCATTCAGCCTCGATGATAGCTTGAGGTTTTTCCTCCCTGAGCTCGCAGAGCGTCTGCCAAATCCTAAAAGAGCGGAGACTTATTCTGCGTTTTCTGTGCTGATGTGAGGTTCAATGGAATGCCATCCACGTACATGTGCATACACACATAAATATTAATATAAAATAAGAAAATGTGTGTGTGTGTGTATCTGTGGGGAAAAAAGTAAATACATTTTATATATATATATATATAACTTTTTTTTCCCTAAATTGAATTTTTCCACTGTTGTAATTAAATAAAAATATGTATGATGCGAAACCTCATACCTCAGGATTTCTATTATAAATAGAATATTATTATGAAATAAAATATTATGTTGATGTAATTAATTTAATGTATTAATCAAATATTAATTAATTTATTAAGTAGTAATTAGTGCTGTCAAACTAATTATTTTGTATCCAAAATAAGTTATGTTTAAATATGCACATACAGTATATATTTTGAAAATGTTTATAAATGTATATTTGATATTCTTATTTTTTAAATATATATATATATACACACACACACACACACAATATATATATATATATATATATATATATATATATATATATATATATATATATATATATATATATATATATATAATATCTTTAATTTAAATTTAAAAAATGAAAACCATTAAATATAAATCGGTGATAAATATTATTATTTTTATTATTATCCATAACAATTAGCATTTTTAAGCGTAAGAATCACCTTTTTTTCCTTTTTATGCAGGTTTGGAGTGTTTTGACACAATAATGACACATCATTTGTAATTTTGCTCACTTTTGAAGATCTGTTTGTGTTAGATCGAATGGACCTGTACTTGTACTTGCCTGTGTACCAAACAGCTTCCTGTCTTTTGTAGCCAAGATGGCCACAAAGTGGACTAAATATGCCTGCCCTCAATTATTTAAACCGATAGATTTGCATGAACTTCTTGCTTTGGAGGAGAATAACCGTATTATATTTCAAAAGCTGCACAATACTATTTAAAGGCCAGCTGAGCTGCTGAAAAATGTGGTTGGGTTACAGAGTTGTACATTTTTTTCTCATATAAAGACATGTAAGGCTCCGCTCCGCTCTCAGATTCTTTTCCCATCCCAGCTGAAACAGAGCTTTATGAAGAGGACTGGAACATGCCGTGCCCCTCCGTCTCTGAGCCCCTGGGGCTTCTGGGAAAGAGTCTCCAGACCGTTCTGCCAGTGCTGAGCTGCTCTGACTTCAGATGTCTGTCTGCTTGTGGCATCCCGTCGCATTAACCGACTAATATGTTCCCAGAGAGGATGTTTCAGTGACGTCTCTAGTGTGTTAGAGCTCTTTTCTGCTGGGTGAATCTGGCTCTCCTGCTCTCCTCCAAGTTCTTACGAGTTCGAGAGCGCTTCAGATACGATGCCTTCGTCTGAAAATTGAGCAGCAAAGCAGAATATAAGAATGATTACTGAAGGATCATGTGACGCGTAATGATGCTAAAAAAAAATCTGCTTTGCATAAATATTTAAAATAGAAAACCGTTTCCTAATATTACTGGGTTACTGTATTATTTATGTATTGAGGATTTTATTTATTAACTGAATTATTTGAATTATTAACTGATTATGTTATGAAGCTCAAACAGTACACACACGTCATGTTTGTGTATTGGAAATTATAATAAGTTGTGAAGTGTGTATATATTGAAAGCATGAGTAAGGATCGGCCTAGAGTGTGTTTGTGAACGGATGTGACTGTTGTTGTGTTTTTAGTGACAGGCATCAGACGACTGAAAGGATCTCAGTGTGAGAGTGTGTGAGTGACAGGAAACTCTGAGAGAGAGAGAGACAGAGAGAGAGAGAGAGAGAGAGAGAGAGAGAGAGAGAGAGAGAGAGAGAGAGAGAGAGAGAGAGAGAGAGAGAGAGAGAGAGAGAGAGAGAGAGAGTGTGTGTGAGAGAGAGAGAGTGTGTGTGTGTGCATTTCTCTTTCTCTACCTCTACTTCTTTTTTTCATTTTCCTCTTTTGTAACTCTGTTTTTCCATCACTGTTCATATGTGCCCCTGGCCTCCTTTGTTAACTTTTTTTCTCCCCTCTCACCTCTTTCCTCTGTCCTTCCCTTGTGTTGTCTCTCTCTCTCTCTCTCTCTCTCTCTGTCTCTCTCTGTCTCTCTCTCTCTCTCTCTCTCTCTCTCTCTCTCTCTCTCTCTCTCTCTCTCTCTCTCTCTCTCTCTCTCTCTCTCTCTCTCTCTCTCTCTCTCTCTCTCTCTCTCTCTCTCTCTCTCTCTCTCTCTCTCTCTCTCTCTCTCTCTCTCTCTCTCTCTCTCTCTCTCTCTCTCTCTCTCTCTCTCTCTCTCTCTCTCTCTCTCTCTCTCTCTCTCTCTCTCTCTCTCTCTCTCTCTCTCTCTCTCTCTCTCTCTCTCTCTCTCTCTCTCTCTCTCTCTCTCTCTCTCTCTCTCTCTCTCTCTCTCTCTCTCTCTCTCTCTCTCTCTCTCTCTCTCTCTCTCTCTCTCTCTCTCTCTCTCTCTCTCTCTCTCTCTCTCTCTCTCTCTCTCTCTCTCTCTCTCTCTCTCTCTCTCTCTCTCTCTCTCTCTCTCTGTCTCTCTCTCTCTCTCTCTCTCTCTCTCTCTCTCTCTCTCTCTCTCTCTCTCTCTCTCTCTCTCTCTCTCTCTCTCTCTCTCTCTCTCTCTCTCTCTCTCTCTCTCTCTCTCTCTCTCTCTCTCTCTCTCTCTCTCTCTCTCTCTCTCTCTCTCTCTCTCTCTCTCTCTCTCTCTCTCTCTCTCTCTCTCTCCAGGGTTTCAGACATTCATTCAATTTCTCAAGTCAGTCACCTTTGTAGATTTAACAAAGACAATCTGCATTAATTATTGCCAGATTATCTGGCTGATCTCTCACACACACATCATATTTGCACACATGTCCTGTACACATTGAGCAGAGCCGGTGATCACAAAGGAATGCATTAATTCAAGTAAATGCGAGCTCTCCACAGGTCAGTGATGAAACTCAAACACAGTCTGTGACTCAGGATCTTCTCCACAGGCGCTGTACTGTACGTGTGACAAGCTGAGCCACAGAGTCTGAATACTAAACACCTCTTTCTATCTGAATAGAGCTCATCCCTCTCAAGGTTACGTCCCTTTGTTCAGTGTGTGTGTGTGTGTGTGTGTGTGTGAGAGAGAGTGAGGGGAGGTGAAGCTGGGGCTGGTGGGCTTTTATTCTTCAGCGTTTAGAGACTCTAACAATGACGACTCGCATTCCTGAGGCCAGATTTATTTCACTCGCAGACTCACAGAAGCCAGAGATACCCCCTCACATCTGATCTGAAGATTCACCTCAGAATACACTAGGGCTGGAAAATATAGAAATATATATTAATAGACATATATAACATAAACGCATGTAAAAGAGTGGTATTTATTGATGTCTGCAGTAAAAATACAGTAAATTTAGTAAAAATGTAACTCATATTATTATCTATTTGTTTAGTTTTTTTTGCCATTTTAACAGTCGCTGTAGTCAGCAAGACCCAAAATTTGTAATGTAAAAAAAAAAAAAAAAAAAAAAAAAAAAATATATATATATATATATATATATATATAGTTGTACAAATTAATAAATTGTTGAAATGAGATGAATTAGTTTTTTTAATAAATGAAGGAGTGATATTTAATAATGTTTTACATTTACAAGCAGCGAGATTAGATGCTTTTTGGTGGAGCTTTCACTATACAATGAAATTGCAACCTCTCCCTTATTCATTATAACTATTAAACACCAGTCCTGGTCTAATCAGAGTCTTTATAAATATAATCAGACTATTTTAATTAGAAGTCTCAGTCTGCATTGGCTAGGAAAGTCTAGAGAGGTTGTAATCAGCTGTCCGTTCACCGGTATAATTAGTTAGGCCTGGTTTCATGGGTTAGAGCGTAGCTGAAATTGCCGGTCTGCTGCATGCGGTTTGCTCTGGACCCAAAGAGCAAATGTAGGTTTGGTTAGTTTACTTTAGTGTCACTCAAACTGCCTTTCTCTCTATTTTTCTGTCTCGTCCCTTCAGTCTGTCTTCCCTTTAGTTTCTCGAAGGCCGTCTGTGGTCGATCTTGTCTCGGGCGCTTTTCCAAAATCTAGTGTGCTGCCTACATAGACAACGTTTTTAGGCATCCCAAAGGAAGTCAGTGTACACTGTAAAAAAATAATAAAAATAATAAAATTATGGGAGCTGTACACGCTCCGTTTGAAAACAGGTGGAGTTTTACTGCTGATCAAAGATGCGTATGAATATATCGTTTTTTTTTGTTCAGCCCTAGCACTAATATCTAGAAGGTGCACAGACTCATTCATGCGAACACCATCATGGTAACACAGGACTCTTAAATAACGCAATAAAAATTCTTTCAACTACATAAGATATAACATAAAGCAGAAATGCGCATAACTGATAACAAAATAATTACATGCAGGACATTCTTGGAATATGAGTTTTGACCGTAATTTATACAACAGTACAATTAACAGCATTTTACTGTAAAATTACATTAAACGCCTTTCACGGTTTTACATCGATTTGTTCTACTTCTAAAAACAGTACAATTAACAGCATTTTACTGTAAAATTACATCAAACGTCTTTTACGGTTTTACATTGATTTGTTCTACTACTAAAAACAGTCAAATTAACAGCATTTTACTGTAAAATTACATCAAACATCTTTTACGGTTTTACATTGATTTGTTCTACTACTAAAAACAGTCAAATTAACAGCATTTTACTGTAAAATTACATCAAACATCTTTTACGGTTTTACATTGATTTGTTCTACTACTAAAAACAGTCAAATTAACAGCATTTTACTGTAAAATTACATTAAACGTCTTTTACAGTTTTACATCGATTTGTTCTACTTTTAAAAACTGTACAATTAACAGCATTTTACTGTAAAATTACATCAAACGTCTTTTACAGTTTTCCTCTGTATATAGTACAGGAACTTACTGTAAATCTATTAACATAATGTTTATGGTTAAAATGACACGTATTTTTTTGCCTGAGCTTTAGATGTGACGTAGCTCGTATCGTTTGTTCATACAGGCTTTTTCTCGCGTTACACTCCTCCGTGGGCTCTTGTTTTCCAGCCTGTGGTTGTAGGAAATGACAGAGCAGTCTGATATCCCTCTAGCGCGACACGAAGAGCGCATTCTTCTGTCTGAAATACGCGCTCTCAGTGTTGTGGTCTGTTGCTAGAGAGAATGACTCACAAAAGATCCCTGTCCTGCACTCTTCAAATGTCAGGCTCGACTTCAGCGTTGTTTTGTCTCAGAAAGAGGCTTGAAAAGTAATTTGTCTGTGTTATTGAGAGCTGCTTGATTCCAGCTATCACTCAAAACACTTCGAGGCTTTCAGAGCTATTATTTTTGACAAGCGTGGATGGATCAGTACAGCACCACAATCATGCTAAAATACGACTCTTCACCTGCTTCCCGTAACACCTGTTTTGCTCTCATGTCACTAAAAGTGGCAAAATTGCGTTTAAAGGTGTTTTCCACGGAAGTATGTTTCTGCCGCAAAGTGTAAGAGATAATAATGACATACTGTTTTCTCGGGAAACGAACAAAGAATCATGCCCTTTTTTGTTTTTTTCAAGTTTCCATCTCGCAATCTTGACCTTTTCCTGAATCCTGAGTTTGCATATCGATTTCTTGATGTCTTCTAGAGTTGATTATTTTCATTCTGTGGCAGTTTTCTTACGTCCGGCTGTGAAGGAAGGTGACGGTCTTCGTCGTCTCTCTGTCTCAAGAATTTATAGCTTGTTTTGCGAATAATTCGTGACACAAGTCTGTCCGTGCCAAGCCGCCGATCGTGAAGGATTTACAGCTGTTTGTGTAGGATAGTGTGAATTATAGAGCAGGAGCTTTGGGCCAATGACATGAACCCGATCGGAGACTCCTCTCTTGACTTGCACTTTTAGCGTTCACTGAATGCATATTGCACACGAACCTCAAGCTGCATACGTCAGAAACAGTTGTGTAAAGAAAGAGGTTTCTCTCTTAGTGTGGCATCAAACCACTAAAAGAGTGTCATTTAAGTAAATTTGATATGGCAGAACTATATCCTTCTTTTGTTTTATGTTCTTTTCTTTAGTTCTTTTGAGTTACGTGAAATATTACATTATTACAAAGTCTAGAAAGTCAAATTATTTCTTGCAATTTTAGTGTTTAGTTTCTATGAAGCCAGTTAGGACATCCCGTTCTTCTCCTGTATTTTTGTTTATCTGCCGCATCCATATTTTTATTTTATCTTCCGATAAACTAAAAAAGTCGATGCAATCCTGAATAAATAGTAATTAATTTTATTTCTGTAATTTACTTTATTTGGAATGCTTTTAGTTTGATTTTATTTGTTGTATAGTTATTAATGGCAACTTTTATTTTAAACATAATTTTAACTGCAATGAGACGGTGCTTCGAATCGTTAAAAGCGCGAAAGGTATAAACGCGACCTTGCGTAGACTAAAAAGTGGCTATGTCGAGATGCTTTGCATACGGGTCAGATCATTTCTTCTCGTCTGGTGGGTGTTTTTGGCCAGAATGAAATGCAGCTCACGCTTCTCTTTAGCAGTGAACCTCTGACCAGACGCTCATGACCTCAGTGGGTGTTAAAAGAGCACGCTGACTTCCTGTTTTCTGGCTTTCCTCACTACTTCATCGCCTTTTCGAACACTAGACATCTTTGTTTTGCTCTTCATCAGTGGGAGAGAGTGAGTGGGAGAAGAGAGGAAGCGAGAGAAAGACACTATATTCATAACAATGCACCATCATACTGTGTGCTTCTACAGTAAAAAGTGTGTGTACTCGCACTGAATGCGTTGAATGTCTAGATGACTAAAAATCACAGCATATCCCGTGATGCAGTGCACTCAACTTGACCTTCTATCTACATTGTGACAAATCAGTTGTCGTCGATTTAAACGTTTCTATTTTGATTGGTCGTTTAATCTAATTGCCGACATTTGCAACACTGGATTCAAATGCAGTAAAATAATAAGTGTAATAAAATGTAAAATAAGTTAAAACTAATCTATTTTAGTGGCTGTATTCTGGTCAGGGTTATTTTAATATAATTGAGATACTATTATAGTTTTTATAAACATTTTAAATGAATTGTAATTTTCAGTTTTCCTTTTAATTTTAGTAAAACTGTAATACTTTTATTATTTTTTTGTCATTACTGTTATTATTTTTTTAGATATATCTATCTACATATCTATCTAGTTTTATTAATATTTTATACATTTTTACTTGTGGTTATTTCAGTACGTCAAATTAAACTAAATTATTTTAATTGTATAAATTGTATTAGAATAATTTCATTTTGTCATTTCTATTTTAAAAAATATGTCAGTTTTTTCGTTTTTAGTATTTTAGTATGTGAAGTTAAACTTAATTAATTGAATTGTAGTAAATAAGTATTTTAATAATTAATAATTAGTTTTTGCCATTTTTATTTTTAAAATTTGTCTATATATTTTTTTTTTTAATTTTTAATAGTTATTTTAGTTCAAGTGAAATAAAAGGATCAAGTTGTATTTTATTTCGTTTTTATGTAGAGTTTTAATGAACTATTTTTAACTCATTTTTAAATAGCATATAAAAGTATTTCTAATTGTATTTTTTAAAACAGTATGTAGTATTCAGTATACACTCACAGTTTTTTTTCTTAGTATTCAATTCAGATAGGAAATAGAAAATGGACGACTTTTTCCAGAAGCCTCTAGTTATTTCGCCTGAAGTGGCACAAAACAATCCCAGCTCATCAGGTTTGACAGCAATTCTTTAAAGCAAGAAGATAATAATAAAAAGCAGTAAGACGGAGAGCGCTGTGAATAGCGTGTAATGAAAATACACCTGAGAGCCATTGTCGTGTATTATTATTGAGCTCTGCTAATTAGTTTTCATTCTCTTAATGCCGTTCAGGGTTTACAGGGAAAACCATTTGTGGATTTTGCCACATTTTTAATCTAAACTCGATCTCAGTAGCTCGGTTTGTTTTTATGAGGACGACTGAATCGATCTTTTGTTAGGAGTGTCAGACGGCTCATGTCGAGGCTAAACGTGCCTGTCAGTTTCACTGGGGCTGTTAACGTGATTATTTCAGATGTGGTATTTAGAAGATGCGCGCTTATCTTACAGCTAGTGCTGATGGGACCGATCTGCTGTTGTGTGTGTGTGTTCAGGAGAGCCATACCTGCTCAGTGCCCAGCGCAGGCGTCCCGGCGGAGGGATGCAGGATCCGTTCCCGTCCGCAGACGAGGGCCTCATGCTCAGCCTGGCTAAAGGGGTCTCCATGTCCCTCCCGTCGTCCCCTCTCCTGCCCCGGCAGACGTACGTGATGCCGGCTCGTCCATGCAAGAAGTCTCCAGGTGGGACATTTAGCATTTTATCCATTTAAAAGCATCGGCATGTCCGAACATCAGTGGGTTTTTTTTAAATAAATACATATAAGTTAAAATGCAGATTCTTGTTACACCTGGAATTGGTTGCTGTAATGCATTATATTTTTTAGTGTAATAATAGATAAGCAATATAATATATTTTAACTGGTTGCAATTATTAATGAGATCATAAAATCTATTATAAGGTGCATTACAAGGCCTAATTAGTGCAATTAAAGGTTGTCAAATGTTATATATATATATATATATTATTTTTTTTTGCATTATGAATTTCCTCCCAAATTCAAGTTTTTCGTTTTAGCTTTTATGTAGTGAACATTGTTTTTAATGTTGTTATTACTGTAATACAGTAATTTTGCAGTAATTTAAATCAGCATAAATTAAAGACACTCATAGATGCATATTAAACCTATTTATTATATTATATTATTTTTAGATTTAAATTTAGATTTATAGGGTTTAATATTTATAGAATTTTTTTTTGGATCACATTAATGAGATTTTTTTATATATAAAAAAATAAAAATTGGTGGGAAAATTTGCTTAGTTGTAATAAAAACTATTTGAGTTGATATTGAGATTCTAAGGTTGAAGACTTTTGTTTCTGCATTTTAAATTGTTCTTCCAGCTTAATCAATGTTTGTTCTTGTACATTTTAGTTTAGTAGTAGTGTGTGTGTGTGTGTGTGCGTGTGTGTGTGTGTGTGTGTGTGTGTGTGTGTGTGTGTGTGTGTGTGTGTGTAAACACAGTCTGAGGTGTTTTCACACCATCTCTGTGTTAATGACAAGGCCATGAGCAGCTGAGATCTTCAAAGGGTTTGGCTGCTAGTCTCTGGACTTGTTTTTGGAGGATTTAGCACAGAAGATTGAAATCCTTTCAGTGGTCACTCTGGCCTCTCTCTCTCACATCTGCTCCTCATGTGTGTGGATTCAGCAGCTCTCTTTGAAAAGGAGATCGATGCTTTGAAGCCACCGGAAGCAGGCGACGCGCTCCAACGAATTTGCCCTTTGCACATTTCATTAGTCTGACAATTAAAGAAAGATAAACGTCTAAATGAGATCCCCCTGGAGTACCGGACCCTCGGGGAAGGATTTATCACAGACGTCGGAAACATGCGAGACTACGCATTTTGACCACCACAGATCTCAAAAAAGCTAAAGCAAAAATCATATTTAATCATTTTACTTTATACTATAGATCAAAGTAATGCAGCCTCGATTCCTGCAGAGACTTCTTTCAATAACGTAAATAAAGTATACTAACCCCAAACTTTATCTTTGTATATTGTATATGTATAAAAAGACTGATTTAATGGATGAAATTGAAATTTTTGTATGAGATCAGCTGAACATTTTTGTCTTTCTGACGCATAATAGTTCCATGAAGAGCCTTAGGTGCTGACATGGCAATAAAAATCAATAATAACTTCTAACACTATCCCATAATATTCCTTCAAATCACACGTCAGTCATGCATGACTTCCACTCTATGTCCCTTTATATCGTATGAACTGTTTATCTGTTCAAGCACAGGAAAATCCTTACAGGGAGGAACTTAAAAATAACCAAAATTAGGTTCGGATGGACTTGCTCCTCCGGCACCCCTCTTTAGATCGTGGAAGTAATAACACGGATAATGCGCAAGTTATTGTCTTAAACCCTGGATGGTAATGAGCGAATTGAATCTTTGGGACTGGTTGTTGTTATTAGGAGCATCAAAGGCCGGCTGATGGACAGTGTGTGGTCATTGTAGACCGCGGGAAAATAAGACATGAGCTCGTCTCAAACAGCACAGGTACGTGAAGGAAGTTAACCGTTCTAGCTGCTGTTTTAAAGAGGCCACATGTGGTGAGGAAGGTGGAGGGGGTCTCTGTGTGTGTGTGTGTGTGTGTGTGTGTGTGTGTGTGTGTGTGTGTGTGTGTGTGTGTGTGTGTGTGTGTGTGTGTGTGTTTGTGGGAGAGGATGTATAGATCTTCACGAGGAGGTGTTGAACAGCAGCAGGGGATGCAGGAAACTCACCTATTTCTTTTCATGGCTATTTTTTCATGTTAGTGATGTGAATAACAGATATGGAAATAATGTCTGTCTTGCATTTGAGCTTTTCTTTGTCTGGAGTCCAGCTCTGGACATTCATTGAGCAACTTCATCAGGTGCACTGTGGGATGCTTTTAAACACTAATGGAGGAGAAATATGTGTGATGAGCACATTTAAGTAGTAACCTTCATATATATATATATATATATATATATATATATATATATATATATATATATATATATATAAAAAACAGGTGTATTTTAGCTTAATGTTAATTGTTAACTACAAAAATAATTAAATTCATATAGTACATTAATAATAATCAATCAATCAATAAATAAATACAAATAAGATGCAATTCATGGTTATTTTTCAATAATAATAATAATATTATAGAATGTGTTCATACATTGTAGTAAATGCTCTTTCTCGTATATATTTTAAAATACTAATATTTATAAATTGACATTTTATGTATTATTTAGTATTTTATATATTATTTAGTATTTTATACACACACACACACACACACACACACACACACACACACACACACACACACACATATATATATATATATATATATATATATATATATATATATATATCATAATAATAACTATAAATTCATATAATTATGCTTTATCTTACTTTTTGGTTTAAAAAAGATAAAGCATTGTTATTATTATTATTATTATTATTATTATTATTATTTTTATTTATTAATCTTCTGGTTTGTTTTTAAATTAAATTACTAATTTAACTAAATTATTTTTTTATGCATGTTTATACAACGTGACCGATTTGAATGCAGATACATTTAATTACTAAAAGGACTGCGGTTGCTAAGATTGTGGTTGTTTAAGAACTAGTCGATTTTAATGACACGCTTGAGATTAAAATAAAATATTTTGTGAGTAAAACTAAAGGAGACTTTGCATGTTCACCCACCGTTGACATTACTTAAAACGAGCCGTATGACATGGCCATATCTGCATAGATAGAGCTGGAAAAACACTGCACAGAACCTGCAGCTCAATCCGTCGCTCAACCTCTGCTATCTTGTACGCGGCGATATGAGTTCAGCCAGACTCAGAGCATAGACTCTTGATTTCAGCGTCATTACCTCGGTCCTGCAGCTCATTTCCTCACAGCTGAAGTAATAACGTTAAACTGCGGCGGCCTCCTTTTCAAGCCAAACCGCTGTTTCCCCAAACCGGCGGGTTATTGATCCCATTAAAGCCATATCACATGAGGCCGGCACTTATTATGTGCTGCTTTTAATCAGGAGACAGCCGCACGTGTTCCACCCCGTTCTCCTCGCCTCCTTACCGACCTCTGCAGGAGTGCTGGTGTCACTGCCTCAAAAGGTCGAAGGTCAGGAACGCTTTTCCTCCTTCCTTTTCCAGTGATGCAGTGTGTCTGTGGAGGATGGTGTTAGCAGATGTTCAGAAGGTCTTCAGAGAGACGCGAGACGAAGTATTTCTCGGGATGTGGGGTTGCTTGAAGACTCGTTTAGCGTCTTGAGATACGCTTTTCAGCTTTTAAAGTGTTTTAAAG
>NW_025047847.1:765000-785000 GCF_018831695.1 Puntigrus tetrazona
CATTCCCAGAGCTGCTGCAGCTGGCACGGGCCGCCTGATCTGTGACTCTTCGAGGTCCGATTGGTTACACGCTTCTCTTTGCTTCTCTTTCTGTTTCGAAGGACCCGTCAGAAAGCCCAAGTATGTGGAGAGTCCTCGTGTTCCTGGAGATGCCGTCACGTCGTCGTTGAGGAAGAATCCTGACGCTTCGACCGGTGAGTGACGACACGGGCTCTTACTCACTTCAGAGACGCGGCTTTGCATTGGTTAGAGTAGACGATTGCTGATGACATTATTATTATTATTATTACTATTATAATTATTAATAAATATACTATTTTTAATAAAAATATTTACATTAAAACATTTACAACAATTATACAAATGTCAGGTACAATCGATTCTAAATATTAATAAAATATTATATTGTAATATAATATAATATTTTTTATTAATTGTAATATAATAAATAATAAAATTCAATGCACGTTTATGCAGTATATATGCATATTTATTGTTGTGCCCACATCTAAAATGTTCCATAATCTAATCTTAAGTATTATAATATTATTTATTTTTATTCTAGATTATAAATATAGTAATAATAATAATAATAATAATAATAAATGTAAATATAAATTGTTTATATAATGTGCATTTGATTTTTTTAAAAGAATCTGAATATTATATTAATATATTTCATATATTTTGACAATAATTACTATATGTATAAATAAATAAATATCATAAAATATAAACATAAAAGTATAATTGGTGCAATCTATTTTGAATATTACAAAAATATTATATTATTTATTACATTATGTAATATTATTGTTATATACATGACATTTTTGAGTGAATATTGGATAAAGTTATTGAGCACAATATTGATCTCTGTTGGTGAAATGCTGTAAACACAGCTCTGCGACGCTTCATTGATCAAAAACTTGGGAACCCATTTATTTACTTACTCGAGATGTTTCCTATGCAAATGCCATGTTGGTATCTGTGTTTTTAAGCTGAATTATGCACATTAAATTAGCTTCATGCACATACTCACTGTATGTTCACGCATGCGTGTGTTCAGTAGTCTGTGTGTGTGTCTCTGGACACGGGACCGCGCCGACACCAGAGCTCTCGAACAGCTGTGTGCAGCAGGCCTGGCGCCGGTCGAACGCCAGGCGTCTGTGGCACAGCGCTGTATCTCTGTCTGCTCTCGTGACTCTGCAGGAGCGACAGCTGATGCCTGTGAACTTCATACAAGCAGTGATGCCCTGACAATGTTTAGACATTTTCCGTTTCGGTGGAGAGACAAAATTACTTATCATTTCATTCAGTCTATTAATAACCGCATCGTCAGTTTAATATTAGCTAAACAACATATATTTTGTAAAATGGGTGCATTTTAGCAATGTTTCTTGAATTGCATTTGCCATCATTTAAATGCGACTATAAATATATGAATATTATTATTATTATTATTATTATTAGGAAAAATCTAAATTTATTTTATCAAACTTTTTGTAGCATTTTTTGCATATATTTCTAATTACGCTTTCTAAATATGGGTCTGTTTATAGTGTTTCTATGCAATTTATTTGTTTACTAATGATTAATTAAATAAAGTTAATTAATTGATTATTAAATAAACAATATTTTAACTTATTTTTCATTTTTGATTATTTCTAAATTTAAAAAAAAAAAAAAAACTTTTGATTTGTGTGAATCACTAAAAAAATTATTTTGGTCAAAAAAGAGAATTGCACTAAATATAGTTTTAGTGCATATTGGAAATCTAGCTCTTTTTTGGAAATGTAGATTTGTGTGAATCGTTCAGGACCTGATTTTTAGCTGCTTCATTTACTGCATATCTGTCATATCTGAACGACACACCCCAGTTAGCTGAGCTTTACCTCCACACACACACACACACACACACACACACACACACACACACACATACAGGTCAGCACTGTTTACAAGGGGTCCGTCGCATGTTATTTTAACCCCGAGAGAGTTTATATATAGCATCTCCACACATTCCCACAGGCTCTAGTTTAACGTGGCCTTCGCGTCATGTTGAAATGGTCATATTAACGAGACCAACTCATGGTTTTCTGTCAGCCGTGACTTTCCCAGATAGGTACGTGTCAATTCAAGAAGCCTGGTGGAATATCATTGCTCATAATTAGGATTTAATTTTCGGAAAGCTCTCATTTAGCCAGAAATCACTATACATTCTGAACAACTGGGATGGGATTATTGGTAATAATTTAAAATTTTCAGTTTTAGTCAGATTTTACCAATAAATTACTTCCTTACAATTTAGTTTTTTCATGTCAGAATCAGTTAATTAACATTTATTTATATATATATATATATATATATATATATATATATATATATATATATATATATATATATATAATATTGTTAAATAATCAGTTAATTAGCATGATACATATATTTTATAGAAATACTTTATACAAATTACATTTTAATTTAATTATTTTACAGTTTGTTGTTGCCAATTATAATAAGTTAATAGAGATAATAAATTAACATAAACTATATTATATATTATTTATTTTTACATTATAATATATTTGTATTATGTCTATTTTTTTATATATATTTTAATACCTAAATGTGTTCAGCATTTTTATAAAAAAATATATATTCTTTTTTATTTCATATTAAAGCATTATAATTCATCAGTTCATTATACATTTTGTTTTAGATTTTAGCTTGAATAGCTTTAGTCAGGGATTCGGTTCACATGTTTTTGTTTTTGTTTTAATAAGTATAGATAAGAATAAAAAAAAAAAAGTTTCATTGCAGTTTTAGTCATTATATTTATAGAATCAGTTAATGAGCTTTTGCATGAATAGTTTAGTTTTAGTTTTTATAGTTTAGAGTGGTTTGATTGACATCAAAATAAACAAAACCTTGTGAATCTAAATGTTTATTCACTCTTTAATTGCGTTTACACAGACTTATTAAAACAATCGAAACAACCTCAGTTTAACTCCAGGTCGCCATCTGTAGGATTGGAGCGTTTCAACGCATTCATTAGTTATTTCGGTTTAGTTCTGCTCTTTAATTATTTTGGTAAAATGTTCATAAATCAAACGTTTTCTGACTCTCGAGCTCATAATTAAGCCTTTCCCAGGAGCGCTATGAAAGCAGCACAGTGTCCGCAGGTCTTCATCAGCGGATACGACTGCGGAGATCAGCGGGACGCTTAACGGCTCTCGGCATTCCCAAGACTTCCCAAGCTTCCTGGGAATGCGTCTGTAAATACCTGTTCTCACGCCTCATCTCCCAAACATTCAGTAAAAGTGCAGCTGAAGGAAGAAAGCAAACGGTGCCATGTGGAATTAGTCAGCGTGCTTCGCTAATAGCGTTAATAATGCATAATTAGCCCCTGTGTGCGCGCACTTCATAATGACGGTTAATTACTCTGTCCTGCTGCCAGACTTTAGCTTTTCCACTGAAAGTGTGGTAGGCGTCTATTTATTAACACGCACTTGTTTCCTCGTCACCTGAAGTTGAGTCAGAAAACTGCTGCCAAGAGCAAAGCAATGAAGAAAAACTCATTTTCTTCAAACTGAAGCTGCGATATGTTACACGTTCAGTGGAGATGTGTATCACTACCATATCTGTTATTGTAGTTTTTTTTCTTTTCTTTATTGGAATCCGTCTACATTGGCTTTGTGTTGTTCGACGTTAGATATTAATTATTTCATTAGACATATTATTATCTTATCATTAGAATTTTTATGTAGACATTTATTTATTTATTTATATTTCTTTTTATTTTTATAGATTTAAAATATAATTAAATTGAAAGGCATAATAATTCAACATAATAATACAAAATATTTTATAGAAAAACACTGAAATTCCAAATCGGTAAAAGTGATCTATTTTTTTTTATATATATATATTTTTGCTTAATGTTACATAACGACTGAACTTTGCATTACACAACTAAAGACAACATAATTTAATATTGGTTTCAAAAATATTAGATGTTCAATAGAAATCACTCTTAAATCTCCCAACTGAACATATATATATATATATATATATATATATATATATATATATATATATATATATATATATATATATATATATATATATATATATATATATATATATATATATATATATATATATATATATATATATATATATATATATATCTTTATATATATATATATATATATATATATATATATATCTTTATATATATATATATCTTTATATATATATATATATATATATATAAAGATATATATATATATATATATATAAAATTATTTTTTATGTAAGCAGAGTAACATTTGCATCACTCTTTTAAAATCTTTAATAAAATTTTATGTAAAATCTACTGATTATGAAAATGTAATATTAATGTTAAATCATTAATATTACTTCAGAAATGATAGAATAAAAAATGGTAAATAGAAAAGTTTTTAATACTTTTAATACAAACATTATAATGTTTGAGATTTAAACATTAAAAATAGGATTTGTTCGTTGACTTTTTAGTACTTTTTAGGCAGAATTGGGATATTGTTCGTCTCTGCACTACCTGAAAGAAAACGGTCAGTGCGTTATGCATTGATTTTACAACACAAAATGAGCTTGCTCAGCTAGAAGTGTTTGTGTTCACAGACCCATCCTTAGACCAAGAGCACAAGCAAAACCCCACCTCAGATCCCACCTAGGACCAGAAATGCCAAAAGTACTGTTTTGCAGGCGTTTGAAGCCTCTTTTTGAGCATTCCTGTTGAAGCTGTTCTGCATGTTCCTGTTAAACAGCGCTGTAAAATGCATTCATCATGTGTTCATTAAAGCCTTCGCTGTGTGTGTGTGTGTGTGTGTGTGTGTGTGTGTGTGTGAGTTCAGCTCTTAATGAGAGACGCTCTCACACACACATTCTGTGTCGTGGGTCTCTGTAAACACTCGAGCAGATCTCTCACACACTCTGTATGGTTCTGTTGGGCTTTAATGGCCTGTAAATCTCTCAGGAGGGTGAGGGTGTTGTTTTGTTTTTTGCCCTTCGGTCGTGACATTATTTAAAAATCAGAGTTATTTCAGAGTTATTTTATGTACGTCCAGTGGCTAACCGGAGAATATTTACCACGCATAAATGCTTTTCTCTGCATTATTGTTTGTATCTTTTGTATATCTGTCTGTCTTTATCTACAGTATCTGTCTGTCCGTCCGTGTCTTTATCTTCAGTATCTGTCTGTCTGTCTTTATCCACAGTATGTGTCTGTCTGTCCGTCCATCTGTCCGTCTTTATCTTCAGTATCTTTCTGTCTGTCCGTCTTTATCTTCATTATCTGTCTGTCTGTCTTTATCCACAGTATTTGTCTGTCTGTCTGTCTTTATCTTCCCATCTGTCTGTCTGTCTTTATCTTCAGTATCTGTCTGTCTGTCTTTATCTTCATGTATCAGTCTGTCTGTCTTTATCTTCAGTATCTGTCTGTCTGTCTTTATCTTCAGTATCTGTCTGTCCGTCTTTATCTTCATTATCTGTCTGTCTGTCTGTCTTTATCCACAGTATGTGTCTGTCTGTCCATCTTTATCTTCAGTATCTGTCTGTCTGTCTTTATCTTCAGTATTTGTCTGTCTGTCTGTCTTTATCTTCTACAGTATCTGTCTGTCTGTCTTCCATGGTCCGTCTTTTATCTTCAGTATCTGTCTGTCTGTCTTTATCTTCAGTATCTGTCTGTCTGTCTTTATCTTCAGTATCTGTCTGTCCATCTTTTATCTTCAGTATCTGTCTGTCTGTCTTTATCTTCAGTATCTGTCTGTATGTCTTTATCTTCAGTATCTGTCTGTCTGTCTTTATCTACAGTATCTGTCTGTCTGTCCGTCCACTGGTCCGCCTCTTTATCTTCAGTATCTGTCTGTCTGTCTTTATCTTCAGTATCTGTCTGTCTGTCTTTATCTACAGTATCTGTCTGTCCGTCCGTGTCTTTATCTTCAGTATCTGTCTGTCTGTCTTTATCCACAGTATGTGTCTGTCTGTCTGTCTGTCTTTATCCACAGTATGTGTCTGTCTGTCTGTTTGTCTTTATCTACAGTATCTGTCTGTCTGTCTGTCCGTCCACTGGTCCGCTTTTTATCTTCAGTATCTGTCTGTCTGTCTGTCTTTATCTTCAGTATGTGTCTGTCTGTCCGTCCATCTGTTTGTCTTTATCTACAGTATCTGTCTGTCCGTCCACTGGTCCGTCTTTATCTTCAGTATCCGTCCGTCCGTCCGTCTGTCCATCTTTTTCTACAGTATCTATTTGTCTGTCTGTCATCTATCTATCATTTGTTTGCTTATTAGTTTGTTCCTTAATTTGTTCTTTCATTCTGTCTATCCCTTTATCTATATATCTATCACTTAAAATTCAAGGGCTCTCAAGTATTTTCTCTCTTTTTATGTTATTCTAATGCTCTTGTTTTTGAACGAGGCTCTGTAGTTCATACGAGCTTGTGTTCACACTCACAGGTCGTCCTGACCTGCATCTCCAGGCAGGAATGAGAGCAGACGCAGACACGTGGCTTTCTGAAAGAAAGTTTGGGTCGCTTTGATTCCTTCATATCTGTGCAGAAACTTTAATTTCATCTCAGAAATCGTGTCTCTCGTGCGGTCTGCTCTTGCGTCTGAAGAGCTTCCGAGGAGAGAAATTCACTTTGAGAGGTACGCCATCAAAAAATAATCCAATGAAGGACGTAAACATTGTTTACAAAGTTGCGATTGCCTCTCGAGATGTTTCCTCTGAGGCTTCACCGTGAGATGCTTCAGAACAAAGTTCATCATTGAGACTTCTGTCCCTGCAGGTAGACGTCGTTCGTTTTCTTAAAGTCCTGCTAAAACCTGACACTGGCCCTTGGATGATGCCATATTTATGCAAGAACTTCAGACGGCTGTGAAGCTCTCGGTGTTTTATGGCTGTTTCACTGCTGAGATGTGTCATAACCGTGAGGATTTTCACAATGAGCAGCCCTAACATAATTAAAACTACAGCTTTACTTCTGTAGTTCAGTGATTCTCAGGTTAGTCAAGATCCGCACACGGGTTTAAGCCTCTTCTAAATGGCTGTCTGCCCGTTCTTAATATGGCTACAGACAGCAGAAAAAGAACAATACTAGATCTAATAATAATAATAATTCTAACACTATGATTATAGTCAATATAGCAGCAAAAACAGCCTTAAAAGCATCTGTTTTTCTATTCAGGTTATGTGATATTCCATTAGCATGTTGCTGGGCCAGTGCATGTTAATATTAATATCATTTGATTTTATTCATTTTTTTTTTTTATAGAACATTTTGTTGATGTCCTAAAGCGAGGGCAGTTGAGTTTTGTTGCTTATCGATATTTTGCTCTCACTCATTTACATAGAAAATTATTCCGTTTTGAACAGTTCTACTCGAGCAGAGCCGCGTTACTAATTCATAGTCATAGCTGCCACCCACCACTTACCTCACACAGCTAGTTAATTAAGCAGAGAATGTTGCTGATTGGACTTGATTGGCTGTGATGGAGATCATGCGGGTAGTTGAGACCCATAGGGACTAATTCACGAAGGCTGCCGGATATGTGAACGGCACTGCCTTCTTAAAAAGGTCAGTGAAGAGAATCGCATGAATGAAAGCGAGTGGATGCTAGGTGCTGTTTTTAACCAATATGCAATGCATATTGCTGATAAAAAATTCATATATTTACAGTAGGAAATATCTTCATGAAACATGATCTCTACTTAATATCCTAATGATTGTCGGCATGAAGCAAAATCAATACTTTTGACCCCTACAATGTATTGTTGGCTTTTGTGCTCCAGGGTTACATTTATACTGCACTTTATACATAGACAGATTCTGTCAATGCAGCTAATACTACTACTACTACTACTACTAATAATAATAGTATATATATATATATATATATATATATATATATATATATATATATATATATATATATATATATATATATATTATATATATATATATATATATATATATATTTAATATATATATATATATATATATATATATATATATATATATATATATATATATATATATATATTTATATATATATATATATATATATATATATATATATATATATATATATATATATTGTTATTATTAAATATAAATATATATATATATATATATATATATATATATATATATATATATATATATATATATATATTAGATTAGATTAGATTAGATTCAACTTTGTTTGTCATTACACATGTACAAGTACAGGGTAATAAATGCAGTTTAGGTCTAACCAGGAGTGCAATAAGCAGCAAGTGCAGGATATAGGTACAAATATAAATATAAGTTACAAAGATAAATACAGTGATATGTAAAAAATTAAATCACAGATGGGAAGGGGAACAACAGTGATTATGTGTAAACAATTTACAGATCGTTATGTACATAAGAAAGAGCAGGATATACAGGATATGTATAATTAGCATTTTACAAGAGTATGTACAGTGGATATGTACATACATTTACAAAAGATATATACAGTGGAGTGCAATGAATGTTAACAGTGCATTTTTGTATTTTTTTGTTTTTAACCAGTGGGTGGGGCAGACATCAGTGGGGGTAGAATTCAGAAAGTGAGACAGCTCTGTTAAAAGCTGTTCCTCAGTCTACTTGTTCTAGTCCGGGGACTACTGAAAATCTAAGCCTGCCGGATAATCAGGAATGGTAGGAAAACAGTTTGTGGGCAGGGTGAGAATCTAAGAGTCCTTAAGAATACTAGAAAGTGCTCTGGACGAAACAGTGTTTCTTCTGGATGTCCTCAATGGATCGGACCATGGAGTCGTTGTGAGCCAAAGTGGGCAGTTTTCACCACGACCAAGGAGGACAGTGCCTTACGCTTCAGCAACAGAGCAGACTGGAATACCAGACATGTTGACACAAAGTTTGTTAGGATGCTCTCTATGGTACAGATGAGAGAAAATCACCAGGATGGCTGAGGACAGCTGGTTCTTGTATGTTTCTCAGAAAGAATAAACGCTGGAAGCCATATCAAGAAAAGACCAGGCTGTCCCTGGTGGTCCAGGACAGATCCTCCGAGATATGTTCTGGAACTTGATGCATGAGACAGGCACACAGGTGTCCCATGAATCTGTGGATGGGATCATGTGAAATCTCTCACCTTCCTGAAGTCCACAATGAGCTCCTTGGTTTAGGTGGTGTTAAGAAAGCAGATTAGTTGTCATTGGTCCACGCAACAGATGCTGACCCAAAACAGGCAGTCTCATCGTTGTTGCTGATGAGACCGATCAGGAAAAAAGTGTCATCTGCAAAGTTGATGATGGAGTTAGATCCAAACACAGGCCTGCAGTCGTGGGTGAAGAGGAGTAGAGGAAGGGGCACCCAGCACACAGCCTGGAGCAGTTTGTACACCGGTGTTGAGAGTGATAGTGGTGGAACAGATGTGGCCTGACCTAACATGCTGGGGTCTGATTGGTCAGTGAAGTCCATAACCCAGTTGCACAGTGAGGTGTTAATGTCCAGATTTTTCTGAGTTTGGTGATTAGTTTAGAGGGTATGATTCTGTTGAAGCATGAACTGAAGTGAACAACAAACTTTCATCCGTTAACATTTATAGAATTTTTGTTATTATTACTTTGAGTCAGATTGCAGTTGCGATGGAGACTGCATCCTCAGTTTTCCTATTGCCATTGATAGGCAAACTGGTGGGGGTCCAGTGTGGAAGGCAGAGAGTCCTTCAGATATGATATATATATATATCAAAGCACTTATATATATGGGTATATATATATATATATATATATATATATATATATATATATATATATATATATATATATATATTATTATATAAATATAATATATATATATATATATATATAATTTTTTCTTTTAAATATTTTCTCAGTGGGGACCAACTACAGTTTGGTTACCACATTCTCCAAAATATCTTCTTTTGTGCAATAAAGGAATTAACACAGGTTCGAGACAACATCTAACATACAGGCAAGCATCCTTTTTCTCTCAGCTGTTTTTGTTTGTTTTGTTTAATAATCATGTGTAATCCTTGTGTGTTTAGGACGGTATTAGCTCAATCAGGTGCCAAACACACTTTAGTCCAGTGATCAGGCACTGTTTGACAGGCGTTAGGGTTTACACGCTTCTTTCGAAAGCACATCGTGGAGAGATTTTAATCGTCAGCCATCAGATAGCGTCACATCGCACACCCCTACGTATTATTTTTCATGACATGTCTATTGCAGCTCATAAATGTCGCATCTGTCACACAGAGACACGCGCTCAGGACACCTGTGATGAAAACAAATGACTGAACGATAAAATGACCTTCTGCCGGGCGGCACCACGGCTTTTAAATGTTACCCGAACCTCCTCCCGGGAGTTTGTGTGGTTTTTTAAAAAAAAATTATTTCCCTGGAGACACGCTGTGTGGATTTAATGAAGTCGAGCGCTAATATCTGATCCGCGAAGCTCAATAATTAGCGATGGATGAAGCTATGTGAGTGATTTATGATAATGGCGTGTTCGAGAGCATTTCTTTATATGACCGCATACGAGGAGACGCCGGCGATGTCCTCCACACGTCCTCACTGTACTACATCTATAAGGCTGATGTGGGTAAATTTGGTCTGTGTTCGCCGGTGGACATGCGTGATGTCATCGCCGTGTCACATTCCCCGAGGCCACGACTGTATACCTGCTTTCTCCGGCCGCACCATCTACTATTTTTAGCCCCGTCCTGAAACGCTCCGGGGGCCTGCTGTAGATTAAACATGTTTGGTTTGTTCGTGCTGGGTTTTATGGGCTGCTCTGTATTATTAATGTTAAGCAATAGTCCTGTTTTATGAAGGCGTTTGTGTATTAATACGTCTGTCTGATGAAAGCTAGAGTTTTACAGCGGGTCGCCGGCAGCAAACGGGGAGTATTAAGGGAATAGTTCTCCTAAAAACGAGTTTTGCCGTCTTTTACTCAAGCTGATGCCGTTTCGGATGTGATTAGGTTTCATACGGACCGCTTTTATGAAACGTTTATTGCTTGTCAGCGTCCTCGTTAACTTTTATTTTATAGAAGAGATTGTTTTGGTTCCCTTTTGAGGAGAAATGCATGTTTTAAAATGAGCGAATGAAAGCAGTTTTCCTTCAGTGTGTGTTTCTGCGGTGGTGTCGTGCCGTACAGTAACAGCCAGGTGTCAGATGAGTGTCAGTTGTTTAGAATATGGTGTAGTGATGTGTAGTCTGTGTCTCGGTCTCGGACGGCTCATCCCAGACCACACACAGTCCATTCATAGACCGTCTGTATACACAATTTGAAAGCAATGGTGAAAATCGCAAGATCCATTTAAGTGCAAAATTCATATGACAAGAGGTTTAAATCATTAATAATATTTATTAATATATTTATTATTATTATTATTATTTCAATAATAAATTACAAATGTAATTAATATATTTAAGTTTTATATATAATATATATATATATATATATATATATATATATATATATATATATATGTATATATATATATATATATTATATATATATATAATGTGTATATATGTGTACATATATATTTATATACATGAGTGTATATATATATACATATAGACACAAACACACACATATGTATATATATATATATACATATGTGTGTGTTGTGTCTATCTATATATATATATATATATATATATATATATAGACACAAACACACACATATGTGTATATATATATATATATATATATATATATATATATATATATATATATATATATATATATATATATATATATATATATACATATATGTGTATGTATCTATATATATATATATATATATATATATATATATATATATATAATATGTGTGTGTATATATGTATATATGTACAGTATATATGTATAATGTGTGTGTGTATATATATATAATACAAATGATTGCTTTATATATATATATATATACGTATATATATACGTGTGTGTATATATGTATATATGTACAGTGTGTATATATATATATATATATATATATAATACTAATGATTGCATATATATATATTTATTGAGATTTAATATATATATATAATTTATTGAGATTTAAAAATACGCAAAGTTTATTTAATATAAAATACTTTTTCTGTTTTTCTACTTCACAGTTTTGTGTTTAATTCAATTTGTTACTTGCCGTTTCTTTGTAATTGTCTGTAAAAAAATGTACTGACATTTTCTGAATGAGAATTGCTTCAGAGACAGATAAACCTGTCTCTGAATGGCATGTACAACCAAAACAGACTTGACAGGTTATGATATTGTTTGATGTGTTTAACTCTCCGCTCGCTTTAGAGATGAGAAACTGCTTCCGTGTCTTTTATTTTCAAGAGTTTGTAGTATTTAGCAGGTCGTTTCATGTTCTGTTTAGTGTGGTTCGCTGGTCGAGTGAGGTGCACACACTGAATGTTTTAGTCTCTCTCTCTCTCCTGTTTCTGCCACACCCGACATCACGACCAGATTCATGTCACATGCAAGGAAATTAAACCAAGTCAGCGCCGCAGACCTAATCGGGTTAGCTGCTGGGAAAGAGACAGAAAGCGCTTGTTCAGTGGTCATGATGTCACGAAGACTTCAACCCCTCCATCACGGCAGAAGATGTAAATGTGCTGTATTGCAGGGTTTCTGATAGATTATCCTGCTTTCTCTCCCATGATTACTAGCAGTAGTTCCCAGGCTTCTTTCTGGAAGTGAAGCTGTGCTCTGTAGAGTTTCATTAATCCACATCGAACACCATCAGTCCATTAGTAACATATAAGATTGCATAAATACAGCTGCGTTTTATGAAGAATTTAGAATTCAGAGCATTAGTTGTATTTAAAGAAAGATTTTTTTATTAAGCTCTTTCCTAAATTTTGTCTTATGTTTTGATATTGATAATATAAAATTATATATATATATATATATATATATATATATATATATATATATATATATATATATATATATATATATATATATATATATATATATATATATATATATATATATATATATATATATATATATATATATATATATATATATATATATATATATATATATATATATATATATATATATATATATATATATATATATATATATATATATATATATATATATATATATATATATATATATATATATATATATATATATATATATATATATATATATATATATATATATATATATATATATATATATATATATATATATATATATATATATATATATATATATATATATATATATATATATATATATATATATATATAGAATATATATATATATATATATATATATATATATATATATATATGTATATATTTGGATGCATTTTATAGAAATGTAATGCCATTTTTTCTTGTTTCCTATATAATTTTAAATTTAAAATGGATCTTCAGTGAATCAGTTCAAAGCTCTGATTCATTGATTCATTTGCATTATCACTCCTATTTTTTTATTACTTTAGTGAAAAGATGGTTGTATGGGACTAGATTGTTATTACATTAATACTTTTGAATAAATTTATCTTCAATGACCGTTTGGATGAAATTCAAAAAATAACTTAAATATAGAGATGTTTTTAGTCAAAAGGATGAACGGATATGGACTTTTAGGTACATCGCCCAGCAGAAATCAGCTCAGAAACTGGACCACTGAACTGAAGAGCGCAAGTAAAACAAGTAAAAAGCCCATGATTTCAGCGTTAATTATGAATTCTGGACATGGCGGTCTGCTGGCATGTTGGGTGTGGGCCGCGGGCGGTGAAAAGGGCACCTGTTAACAGCTTGTTGCTGTGGCTCTGGCATTGGCAGTAACAGATGTTTTGCCTGAGCGAGCGTTTGTTGGGTGCTGCTGAAATGTCCTCCGGCGCTGAGCTGCGGTTTTGGGGAACATGTAAATGAGTCCCTGCAGCGCTCGAGCATGAATGAAAGCAGACGGGGGTGAGATACATGGAGACATGTTTGAGAGGGATGTTGGCTCGTGCGGTGTTTTCAAATGTCAAGATGGCGTCTGTGGGAGTAATGGTGCTCCTCTGATGTTCATCACCACCCAGGTACTACTTCTGCTGCTTATACTGCTTTTGGAAAAAAAACTGACTGATAAAAATATGTTTTAATTGTATCTTTTAGTGTGATTTGTGAAAATGAATAAAGTTCTGTTGAGATTCGTGCATGTCTCTTTTCACAGACGCTGTATTTATTATTTAAAAATACTATGAAATAGTGAAATATTATTACAAGTTTTCTATTTAAATATATTTTCAATTGGAATTAATTCCTGTGATCAAAGCTGAATTTTCAGCATCATTCCTTCGGAAAGCATTATAATATTCTGATTTGCTGCTCAAAAAATGTTAATAATAATATTGAACACAGTCCTTCTGCTTCATAGTGTGTTATTTTTCAGAATGTTTTGCTAAAAGTTCAAAAGAACAGCTTTTATTTCTAATTAGAATGTTTTGTTACATTGTAACTTTGCTCAATTCAATTTAATGCATCCTTGCTATTAAAAAATATATTCAAAAAAGTAAATTAAATAATAAAATAAAATAAAATAAAACGAAATTAAATTTAAATATAAATATACATTTAAATTAAGTAAAATTCTTACTTGCCCCAAACTATACCTTAAGTATGTTAGGACTATATATGACTATGCATTACTGAAATTTGTGTGCGGTTGTATATTTCAATTAATCCCCCTTTTTCTTTCTTTTCTAAACGATCAGTTTATTTTCATGGCTAATAAATCCAGTTGGCTTAAATGTAATAATCTTACTGCTGCTTTCTGTCTCTGTAAAGCACTGAAATGCCTTGTGTTTGGTGAAATGGTGTTCTAATGGGGTGTTTTTCCAGAAATAGCTCCGCTTGGCCGTGTCGAGGGTTGCTGTTGTCTTGTGTGATGGTGTTTGTGGATCTCTGGGTAAATCCTGCAGCAGAGGCTCAGATCAATAACGCCGGTGTTGGAGATGTGTGTTCTTGTGTGATTGTGAGCGATAGCGAGCGCTTTCTTCTACAGAGATAAAGCAAAAGTACTAATATATTAAGCTCAAGCTAATGAGAATATATAATGCAAGCAATTATATATTCACAAACTCACAATCCAATTCATATTAACAAAAGACCAAAGTGAGATTTTCAAATGAAAAAAAAAACAGTTAATGATTTTCTATGTAAGTGTGCACATTTCTAAACGTCCGTATGTGTATGAACTGATATATTTGCAGACTTTTCTGTGAGGCACAGATTTACAAGTTTGCGTTTTTTCCTTTTTAGCCAGTCAGATATTAATTTGAGGTAAATAAAAAATGAATATTTGTTTGCGGCTGTGTATTGGCCTACGCATTTGCGAATCAGACTTTCAAAACATACAGAACATATGTATCTTTTTCGGCTCCAGACCTGTGTCCTGATTGAAAGATTCGTGCGTGAGCGCTCTGAATCTACAGGAATGCTTGTTATTAAATGTGTGGCACTGAGATGAGAGAGATGAAAGAGTAATGAGAAATGGATATTAATAACAAACTCCCCTTCATCTGTTCTTTCTCATGATCGCATATTCTTACCTTCTCCATGCAGACTGAAGAAATAGTTCACTGGCAGTGACAAATTTGTCTGTTTACTCACCCTGGTGTTGCTTCATGCTGTTATTCTTTTATCTTCATGCATGCATTTTATCCTTTTCTGTAGTACAGTGTCATACGCGTTTTTTTGAAAACAGATTGACATTTGAGTCATTATTTGCTCGAACTCTTTAGAGACTTCGGCTTTTATCTTTCATGTTTTTGCACCGTTTTGTTTGTCAGTGTTTCTCACTGTTGAAGAGTTAAACCACCCAAGATGTGCATGAGTTAGTTTCTTCATCAGATTTGGAGAAACGTGGCGTTGCATCGTTTTCTCAGCAATGGATGCAGTGAATGGGTGCCGTCAGAACGAGAGTCCAAACAGCTGATATAATAATCCACAGCGCTCCAGTCCACCAGTTAACATCTCATGAAGTGAAGCTGCTTCTTTGTAGGACACAAATCCACCATTAATATGTTTTTATTTTCTAACCAAGCAGTGAAACCTTCTAACCTTCTCCAGTAAAAATCAGGAGAGAAATCTGCACAGATCTAAAAGTATTTACAAGATACTACAGCTCTAAACAAATATGTGGCTGGATTTTTCACTGGAGTAAGCATTATTATGGATTATGGACTTTTTTTGAAGCCGTTAATCCATTTGCGATGCCATCAGCAAAGGAACGTTGTTTCAGAGGTCGAGCAAAATGGACCATTTTTTCCGTTAGAATAAGATGCGTGACTACAATAAAACCAGGAGCATGCTTAAAGAAGTTTAAATCTGAAAGTGCACCGCGTATTAAGCTGTTGTCTCTCAAAAGAAAGAGTCGACTCTGAAGCATTGGAACGAGTCGTTTTTAAAACGAATCGTAAGTCGTTTCATGTTGACCTCAAAATGAAACATTGCCGCCCAGTCGATCCTTTCAAGCTGGTCTGAAGAATAAAAAAACAAAACTTCATTCTTCGTCACTAGGTGCTGCCTTTGGAGCGTCGAAACATCTGTAACTCACAAACTCCGCTTTATCAGGCATTACGACGAACTGAAAAGAAGGACCGATCACCGCAGATTAGCGTCAGACAAAGAGGGGTCGGGAAAAATGAGTTGTTTGGGAGCCGTTGAGCAAACGAGGCAAAAACACATGCAGATTATTGCTGTTGGGGGGGACTCCCGAAAACAAAATATGAACCGTCAAATTCTAAGAAAGTAAACGGTTTATATATCACTTTATATATCATTCCTGTTTTTGTGCGTGTTTCAGAGAGTAGCAGTGAATGAATGCTGGTGTGTTATCTGTGCAGATCCCATAAGGACCGTCTCTCATTCACACATCTCTCTCTCTGTCTCTCTCTCTCTCTCTCTCTCTCTCTCTCTCTCTCTTCTCTCTATCACTCTCTATCTATCTCTCTCTCTCTCTCTCTCTCTCTCTCTGTCTCTGGGTCTCTCTCTCTCTCTCTCTCTCTCAGTGAATCTCTGCTGGTGTCTCTCTCTCTCTCTCTGTCTCTCTCATCTCTCTCTCTCTCCTCTCTCTCTCTTCACTCCTCTCTCTCTCTCTCTCTCTGTCTCTCTCTCTCTCTCTCTCTCTCTCTCTCTCTCTCTCTCTCTCTCTCTCTCTCTCTGTCTCTCTCTCTCTCTCTCTCTCTCTCTCTCTCTCTCTCTCTCTCTCTCTCTCTCTCTCTCTCTCTCTCTCTCTCTCTCTCTCTCTCTCTCTCTCTCTCTCTCTCTCTCTCTCTCTCTCTCTCTCTCTCTCTCTCTCTCTCTCTCTCTCTCTCTCTCTCTCTCTCTCTCTCTCTCTCTCTCTCTCTCTCTCTCTCTCTCTCTCTCTCTCTCTCTCTCTCTCTCTCTCTCTCTCTCTCTCTCTCTCTCTCTCTCTCTCTCTCTCTCTCTCTCTCTCTCTCTCTCTCTCTCTCTCTCTCTCTCTCTCTCTCTCTCTCTCTCTCTCTCTCTCTCTCTCTCTCTCTCTCTCTCTCTCTCTCTCTCTCTCTCTCTCTCTCTCTCTCTCTCTCTCTCTCTCTCTCTCTCTCTCTCTCTCTCTCTCTCTCTCTCTCTCTCTCTCTCTCTCTCTCTCTCTCTCTCTCTCTCTCTCTCTCTCTCTCTCTCTCTCTCTCTCTCTCTCTCTCTCTCTCTCTCTCTCTCTCTCTCTCTCTCTCTCTCTCTCTCTCTCTCTCTCTCTCTCTCTCTCTCTCTCTCTCTCTCTCTCTCTCTCTCTCTCTCTCTCTCTCTCTCTCTCTCTCTCTCTCTCTCTCTCTCTCTCTCTCTCTCTCTCTCTCTCTCTCTCTCTCTCTCTCTCTCTCTCTCTCTCTCTCTCTCTCTCTCTCTCTCTCTCTCTCTCTCTCTCTCTCTCTCTCTCTCTCTCTCTCTCTCTCTCTCTCTCTCTCTCTCTCTCTCTCTCTCTCTCTCTCTCTCTCTCTCTCTCTCTCTCTCTCTCTCTCTCTCTCTCTCTCTCTCTCTCTCTCTCTCTCTCTCTCTCTCTCTCTCTCTCTCTCTCTCTCTCTCTCTCTCTCTCTCTCTCTCTCTCTCTCTCTCTCTCTCTCTCTCTCTCTCTCTCTCTCTCTCTCTCTCTCTCTCTCTCTCTCTCTCTCTCTCTCTCTCTCTCTCTCTCTCTCTCTCTCTCTCTCTCTCTCTCTCTCTCTCTCTCTCTCTCTCTCTCTCTCTCTCTCTCTCTCTCTCTCTCTCTCTCTCTCTCTCTCTCTCTCTCTCTCTCTCTCTCTCTCTCTCTCTCTCTCTCTCTCTCTCTCTCTCTCTCTCTCTCTCTCTCTCTCTCTCTCTCTGTTTCAGAGCTGGCCGGTCCAGGCCCCTCCCCCGCCACTCAGGAGTTGATGACACGCTTGGGGTTCTTGCTGGGTGAAGGCATCCCGGGCTCCTCGCGCATACCTATGGACGACAAGAATGAAAAAAAGGTATTTTCCGCAGCCGCTGCCAGAGTGAGAGAACGAGACGGTGAGACGGACGGGAGAGAAGCGCACGGATTAAAGCCGCGTGTTTGCCGTCTGTCAGTGTGAGACGCGATGAGGAGTGTGTCTGTGTGCCACCACAGTAAGTCATTGCCGTTCGCTCCGAGCCGCTGGAGAGCCCACGGCCAGAAACTTGAGTCGCGTTAACTTGGTCCGCTCCAGGAATAGTTCAGTGCTGTGATGAGGTAATTAGGCCGAGGCTGTGGTCCGAACGCGATGCTTTTGTTTAATAAATCACACCGGCTCGTCGCTCCGGAGCGCGTGGGAATTGCGTGAAGAGGGAAGCAACAATGTGTGTCTTTGAGAGTTTCTAATCTGCGTCGCGTGCTCTTGGACGAAGCGGTCCGGCGGGATTCGGTGAGCGTCTTTAATTCGTTTCATCAGGCTGCCGTCTGGAAGTTTGTTTTAAATGAACTTTCATCTGGTTTTGTGACCTTGACTGACTCGCGTTCCTGCGATGACTCACAGGGGCTGCTGGTGTTTGGGGTCTGAGAGAGAAGGACGTTCAGGCGCTTTAACAGTCAGTAATGTGACATTATTTTTTCATTATTTCAGTTCATTTTGGCTGGACCAATGATGGTAAGCAAAAACATGTTCAGAAATAAATTCACCCAGACAGTGAAATGATGAACATTATGCAAAATATTAATGTGGTGCCATCAGCATCCAGGAAGACATTTTGTTATGTGACAATTTTTTTTCATTATTTTTGTGGGGTTGAAACATTTAAAAGCTGTAAAATAGAGTTTGTATCTAAATATTAATATTTAAATATCAGATTATTATTAATGTTGTTTTTATTGTTATATTAAATGTAGTATTAATTATTATGTATTTATTATATTATAAATAATAAGAATGAAGTGCTTTTAATAATGCAGAAAGTTATTTTGTTGTCATGTGACAGTAAAAATAATAATAATATAATAATAATAATAATAAATAGTAATGCAAATGCAAAAAATAAAAATACTTTATACATCAATTAGTGCTGTAATAAGATTAATCACATCAAAAATAAGTTTTTGTTTACATAATGAGTGTGTTTTGTGTGTATAAATAAATATTATATATATATATATATATATATATATATATATATATATATATATATATATATATATATACGAAATGTTACATTTATATATTTAATATTCAAAATAAGTTTTTATTTATATAATTGTTAAATTATAAAATATAGTTTGTATAATATATTTATCGAATTTATATATCATATTTTTAATTATATAAATAAAAACTTTTATTTTGGATGCGATTAATAGCAATTAATCGTTTGACAGCACTAATATTAATAATAATTATGGTTTCATAAAATAATTTTAAATAATATTTTATATATTAATTGATTTACTAACACTAAAGCAGTTTTTGCATTTTGTTAATAAAGT
>NW_025047847.1:790000-792500 GCF_018831695.1 Puntigrus tetrazona
GTCAGTAATAGAGTTTGCTCTCGTGCAGCCACCATCACCAGCTCTTCGGAGAATGACGACCGCAGCGGCTCCAGTCTGGAGTGGGGTAAAGAGGGCAGTATAAGGAGCTGCGCTCAGCATGCGCGTCCAGACACGTGCTCTCCGGTGGCCGAGGAGGAAGCCTCAACATCCGGGACAGGGCTACGGAGCATCTCCGCACCCAAGAAGACTTCAGGAGCCGTAGGGCCCGAGGGCCCCGTCCAGTATCACACGCAGAACTCGTCCAGTCTGATGATGCCTCGGCCGAACTCAGTCGCAGGTAAGAGAGATCAGCCAGAGCACGAAGCATCAGGGTCGGCCTGTGATTCCTGAGGTGATGACTGACGCATGACTGCTGGAATGAAGCCGAGCAGAGACTCATGGGAAGACACTGCCACCAGTTTAACTGTGTGTGTGTGTGTGTGTGTGTAGATTGTGAGAGAGCTCATTATCAGGAGGCACATTCTTTCTCCTGTTGCTCCTTCAGGAAGCGGATACATTGGGCAGCTGTTGTGTGTGTGTGTGTGTGTGTGTGTGTGTGTGTTGGTTGTTGGCTGGCTTCTGTCTTTAGCATCAGTTCCACATTCCTCGGGCTGGTCTGACGGATCACGTGATCTTTCCCGCTTCTCTGTCAGTCGGGAGAATCTCACAAAAACACGCTGTATTTCACATTGAAAGACTGAAAGGAATAAGACATTTTGAACACTATGACTTTAGATTATGGTATTATTTTTTTATGACATTTAAACATATTCCACCAAATTTGCAGTGCTGTAATGCAGTAAAATTATTTACATTGTAATTTCATAATATATTATTATTTTTTTCATTTTATAGTAGTATTTGTTAGTAGTACTGCTTTTGAAGCCATCATGTATTGCATAATTTATTTTATTTTATTTGTTTATTTTTATTTTTATCATTCATTTATTACTATAGTCATCATTATTATTTACCAATATAGTCATCATGCTATATAAAAAATAAATTATATATATATAATAATGTAAACAAAGCACTAAATTATGTTCACGAGGTTGAGGTCTTGATTTTATTTGGTGTACGGATGTATTTAGTTTTTATCGTGCATTGTAGAGGAATTTTGCATTTTCTCTGAGAACCTGATCTGTAGAAGAACTGCAGAAGCTGTTGGGAGATGGATGTGTGTGTTTGGTCTTGGTTTGTCGTGGTGTGTGTGAGTGTATTGTGTAAGGTGCAGAAACGCTTCTCATAAAAAGCCGCCAGTCATTAAACTAAGCGAGTCGACCTGAAACAATAAAAGACGGTTGGCACCATAAAGCATAGGCAGTTGTCAAGGTTAGAGTATGTTTTTTTTTAGTGTGTGTGTGTGTGTGTGTGTGTGTTCACATTTTCATTTTGTACACCTGCTTGCTTTTACTCATTTCACACCCTGTTTGGCCTCGTTGAATAAAGCATTAATCTTTACTGAGCGTTTGAAAGATCTGTAACTTCACTACATTCACAGCTGCCAACATCATGTTACCCAACACACACACACACACACACACACACATACAGCTACAGATGGGTCTGCTTCCAATTTATATTCTGCTTATTGATTCTAATACTGTAATGTCTCCAGTTAGAAATATTTTTGGCTACAGAGGTTTTTTTTTTTTTCATTTTATACTTAAATTTTATTATTAAAGTACCATCTGAGCACTCCACTGGATGTGTATCTTTAACTAGCTGTTAGCATATGAACACCCTGTCAGTTTTCAGTTCATTTCGAACGAGTGACGAACCACTCCGAACGATTCAGTCAGCGAATCATTCATTAGATTGATTCAAATGCCGCTCCGCATTGATTCATTGCAGATCTAGGGCATTGTAAGATGCCGTTCTCTCTATGCCAGGATGCAGACATTCAAGAATATCTTTTTCTAAATAAGTGCTGTTTAATCTTATTTACAGTCCTCATTCGGATATTTCTTAAACGCTCTCTCATGCCGTTCGTTCTCTCCTCCAGTCATTAAGCCTCTTTGGTTCTTGGCGTGATGATGTCATAGTGCTGCTGCATTAGTGCTGGTTTTTGAGGGGCAGATGGGAAGGACAGGCAAAGACGGCATCATTAGGTGAAGCTCACAGAGGACAGTTACGGGACACAGTGTCTCACAGCCTCCATTTACTTGGGACGCTTTGGAAGTGTGCCGAATTCATGTAAATGGACCAGAGGCCGAGACACTCAATGCATACCGTGTTCAAAAACAGCACGATGGAGCACTTTTCCCAAACGTGCATGTAGTGAACATACATGACTCCACAGGGAAAAAGTGTTCATATAATATTGACTCGTTTCAGCCGCGCTGCTGTAATGCTGCAGACATCCCAAATATGTTGCAGGATGCAAAATAATATACGCTACATGTGCATTTTCGTCTTACAAATTAGAAAGACAGAGCACTTTTTTCAAAAACGAATCTTTACAGTGTTAAAATTTCTTTATTTGTGTTTTAGCATT
>NW_025047847.1:797500-800000 GCF_018831695.1 Puntigrus tetrazona
CTGGATTTTTACACTTAACGGCAGAATGTTTGGAGGTGTGAGCGTTTCCCACTGACTGTAAAGTTTAGTTTTTGGTTGGTACTCGAGCGCATGATCTCTGCCGGTGTTTCTGGGTAGACGTCTCACTCCGTGACTCTGGCTCCTCTCCCAGGAAGTGACACGTGCCGTGCACATTTGCATTGTTTCCAGCTTTGCTCTTTCCTGACAGCTGCAGGATTGGGCGGGAAGCGTTCGCTCTGGTGACGGTGCATCTGGAATCGCTGATGTCTTCAGCTGTGACTGCTTTCATTTCATCCTTTGCACAATATTCAATCTCTACCTTGTCTTTTCTTGTTTTTCTTTTGATTTCCGGTTGAAATATGTACTTTTTAAGGACAGTGCGCTTATATATTATATATATATATATATATATATATATATATATATATATATATATATATATATATATATATATATATATATATATATATATATATATATATACATATATATATATATATATATATATGTATATATATATATATATATATATATATATATATATATATATATATATATATATATATATATATATATATATATATATATATATATATATATATATATATATATATATATATATATATATGTACACACTATGTATGTATTGATTGATCAACAGTTCAAATATTTGTATTTTGAGTTCTCGCTAAAATGCGGCCCTGACTTATTTTTTGATTTTCTCCCGCATTCATGTGTTTGTGGGCACACTTATTATTTAACAGTATTATTTAATATTATTGTTATTGTAACAAGTGCTCTGTGCATCTAATTTCACGGTTTGTTTGTTTAAGCGAGCATGTGATTTTAGAGCTCATGCTCATATTTAGTCTCAGTGCACGCTTTCCCGTTGAAAGTTGTCAGACGTACTTTTTCAATTTTCTGATGTGTTGAGGGCTATCCTGGAAATGTTATCCTTTTTGAACTGGTTGTTATAATATAATAAAATATTATTGCATTCCTGTAGCTGAAACAGTAGAGTGTGATGCCAGTCGAGATCATGGGTTAGATTCCCCTGTGTTATAAAACATATACTTCAATACAGATCTGCCTAAAACATAAATACAAAAAAGTTAGGAATAATTCATATTTTTCATGTTTTCGAAAGGAAAAAAGCTGCATTTATTTGATCAAACGGTGTAATATTATTGCTATTTAAATAACCATTTTCTATGTGAATATATTGTCAAATGTATTTTTATTCCAGCAATGCAAAGTTGAATTTTCAGCATCATTACTCCACCCTTTAGAAAACATTTATTATTATTATCAATAATATTTTTTATTCATATTTTGCCGTAGACGGTGATATTTTTTTTTAAACATTCTTTGATGAATAAAAAGTTAAAATCAGCTTTTATTGAAAACTTTTGTAACATCATGAATGTCTTTACTGTCAATTTTAAGTGTCCTCTTCAAGGATTATGTATTAATTTCTTTCAATCGTACGTATCCCAAACCTTTCAATGTGTCACGGTTTTCACATTAAGCAACCAGAAATGTTTTTTCAGCAGCAAATCAGCATTTTAGAGTGATTTCTGAAGGATCACAGGACGCTGAAGACTGATGCTAAAAATTCAGCTTTGCATCATAAAAATAAATTACATTTTAAAAGATATTACAATACAAACGGCTATTATAAATTGCAATAAATATATATAGAATTTTTGATTAAATAAATGCAGCCTGAATAAGCATTAAAGGCATTAAAATTATTCAAAAAAGGGATCTTTCAGAATACACAGTGACCAACAGAGAGTTGCTGGACTAAAACCTTCACCCGTGTGTTATTCATTTGTCAACATCCCTCATTAATGCCGAACAACAACACCGAGTCCTGAGGGTCCGACTGTGTTTGTAAGATCGATTACCATCTTCCCGACGGTGCAGTGAAGGAGAATCTGACCCCGCGTCTCAACAGACACGACTTATCAACATGAATCAAGCGTGTTAATTAACATCACCCGCTTCAAAAGGCCCACTCGTCCCGACCTCATGAATATTCAAGCCATGACATCATCCGAGTTATGCATATTCATCGGTGGGCTCCTTTATTAAAGTAAACAATAGGAACAGCAGATTACTCGGTGAAAGAGGGGGAACAGGCCGTAATCTGTGCAGCTGGTCACGGGCCAGTCTGCTGCTAAAGCCGCTCTGATTAGATTTCTCTCTCAGCGTGGTTTAGCTCCGCCGCTGTGGAGTGATTCACTGGGTATCAGCCATTTGCACTGGAGCCCAAGCACACACACACACACACACACACGCACACACGCACGCATTCATGCAGATGCGGAAAGACTGTGGTTTTAAAAAACAAATAGGCTATCAATATGCATTGGTGTTGTACATCAGATACTCGGCGCTGCTTCTGACCGGTGCAGTCACAGAGTAAACTAGATTTACATTTCCTGAAGGCAACAGCGGGCTTGTGAGGCTGTGAAACTATAGTGATGAAGTACGT
>NW_025047847.1:802500-817500 GCF_018831695.1 Puntigrus tetrazona
GATGATGTCATCTTTCTCTCTTTACGGTTTCATGTTTTCGGTCGATGCGAACGCTGCGGTCAGCGACCTTTAACTTAGACCTGAATCTGTAGGGAACTGGACTTGGGCATACTGTATGTTTCGCATTTGTCCTCTTTATATGGCGTCAGTATATCTTTATTTTTCCCTCCAATATCAGACAGAGGAAAACCTGTTTGAAAACAGTTATCATCACAGTTCAGTGTGGGGTCGCTCATGGTCATACTTGTTGCTGTGAACTATTAAAACCATTAAAAGGTTTTCAAATCTCCATTACAAAAAAAAAGCTTTTAACATATATTATATCTTTTATCTTTTTTGTGATTTCATTAATGCTGTCACATCCAAAATAACATTTACATAACATATTTGTTTGTACTGTGTAAATTTATTATGTATAGCTACACATACAGTATATATTTTGGAAATATTTAAATGCATGTATATTTACATATTCAAACTCTTAAATTTTATGTAAATATATTTATAATAATATATATATATATATATAATTTAATTAATATTTTATATACATATATTATTATTTATTAATATATATTTATATATATAAAAAACTGATACATGCATGTGTTTGCATTTATTATATATATATATATATATATATATATATATATATATATATATATATATATATATATATATATAAATATGATATAGTTATACACACCGTATAGGCATCATGTAAACAACAAAATGTGATTAGTTGACAGCACTGTTTTAAATATATGTTTGTATATATGTGTGTGTGTGTGTGTGTGTGTGTGTATATGTATGTATGTATATGTGTGTGTGTGTGTGTGTGTGTGTGTATGTATGTATATGTATGTGTGTAAAACACACACACACTGCTAAATGCTTGGTCTTGATCTTTCTGTTATATATTGATTGATACCCATAATGCTAAGCTGCTGTTTCTGTGTGTTTTGTGCAGCGACGAGCTCCACTAAGCTGGAGGATCTGAGCTATCTTGATGACCAGCGAAACACCCCCCTGCGTACGTCCATCCGCCTGCCCTGGCACAACACCGGCGGCAGAGCTCCACACGACAAAGGTACTTCCACAATCCCCTCATTCAGCTGTTCCTTGGTTCCTCCTCGTTAATTCTGTAGGAACCTCTTGAAGCATCGAAACATCTCTCTATACCCCTCCAAAAAAGAAAATGAATTAACATATCTCTATATATATATATATATATATATATATATATATATATATTATACACACACCCAAAATTCTTATTACCTTAATGATGCAAAAGAAAAACTAACTAAAAACATTGTTTAAATTGTCATTAGTAATGATATTTGGAGGGAAATATAAAAGCTGTACTATGATTTGTTGTTCTGCAGTGTATGCTGAGTTAAGAAGAAAATCCCTGCATTAGATGCTTTTTCAGAAAACTATTGAAAGTGTCACAAATAATATTAGTTGTTCAAATTTTAATAAAAAACTTTTACATTTTAATACAATTAATAAATAACAAGTTTAAATAACAGTGATTAAATTTGGGCTACTGAAAAGGCTTAATGTAAAAACTTTTTTTTATCTTCTCCCGCTCCTTTTGACCTCCCGAAAAGAAAGCATTTTTTATAAACACCACAGCATTTAGGTGTGCGTTTATATTTTTTGTTATTTTGCAAAATAAAACTTTACCTAAACATTTTCTTGATTGCTTGGTGGGAAACAGAAAATGTTGAATGCTCATTTGTTTTATTTTGTCGTCTTTGTCAAACCCTCCCCATACACTTCCTGTGGTGAAAGGAAGTGTTTTAAATGGTTCGGTCCATTAATAATGCAAGAGAACGTAGTTAAATACATGTGTTTTCCCTCTTTGTCCATCTGTTTGTCTCTTATATAAAGGCTGGTGTACCCCGAGGGTCGAGCTAATGTGTGTTCTGCAGGATCTGCTGCGTGTGTGTCGGTGTTGAGCTGTTATTCTGACCTTGTTGAATGTTCTGATAAATAATGAGGAACATCAGAGGTTTGATTCAATCACAGCCAGTGGCAGCAGAGATTCATCAGCTCCTATCAGTGCAGCGTTCAGCTCCAGTGGTCTTTATTCCAGTTTTTGCAAGCCTTGTATCAGATGTGTGAGGATAGATAGATAGATGGATAGATAGATAGAAGATGGATAGATAGATAGAAGATGGATAGATGGCTAGATAGATAGATAGATAGATAGATAGATAGATAGATGGATAGATAGATGGATGGATGGATGGATGGATAGATTGATAGATATACACTGCAATGATAGATAGATAGATAGATAGATAGATAGATAGATAGATAGATAGATAGATAGATAGATAGATAGATAGATAGATAGATAGATAGATAGATAGATAGATAGATAGAGAAGATGGATAGATAGACAGAGATAAATAGATAGAGAAAACGGATAGATAGACAGAGATAGATAGAGATATACTGCAATGATTGATAGACAGATAGATAGATGATAGATAGATAGATAGATGAGAAGATGGATAGACAGACAGACAGAGATAGATAGATAGATAGATAGATGAGAAGATGGATAGACAGACAGAGATAGATAGATAGATAGATAGATAGATAGATAGATAGATAGATAGATAGATGAGAAGATGGATAGACAGATAGATAGATAGATAGATAGATAGATAGATAGATAGATAGATAGATTCAGTTTCATCTGAAATGCAGCGCATGTTTATATGTGTATGTATGGTTTATAAATATTAAATATCACTTTTTGTACATGTCGATATTTTATTGAAGACGTGTAAGTATGATCAGCAGCAGAACGCAGAAAAATATTATATACAAAATTGTGTTTCTCTGTTTTTATGTTTAGCACGGGTGAGTTTCAGCAAACTCCCTTTGCTTTATTTTGATCTCTTTCTACTGCATTTTAAGATTTCATAACTAACCTCAGTGTGATCAGAACATGGCCGAGTCACAGTTATTGCATTACGGTGTTTAGATGTCACCTTTGTGAATAATCTGGACTGCAAAACCGTAAAATATCCAGACAAGATTTAAAATGCTCTCATGTTTTATTAAAAGCAACTCTTATATTTTTTTTATGCCCCTATTTTCTTTTCTTCCCTCTTGTTTGAGATTACTAAGTCAATAAAACCGCTGCATTTTGGTAATTTTATACGCTACTCAGCAGTTACTCAAACACAAAAATATACTTTTTATTCACTCACGCCCAGATATTCTCCACAGATATCTATTTATACTCACACAAACATACTACTAAAAGTGATGAAAGTCTGTAATATAATGTCACAGTGCTTCATTCCTGATTATGGCTTCTTTATGTACTTTCACTCATATTTTGCTTCACGCTCAATAAAAACTCTAAAGTGACATTACGGCCGTTTAAAGCGCATATTTAACAAGGTTATCTTTTACACCATTGCTGCTGTGAAATAGCTTTATTATTAAGCATCACCTTCCTTCTGAGGTCTCCATAGTATAATAAAACACGCATAAACAGCTTAAACTAGGAAACAGTAGTTTAGTTTTGTGCTTTCTGTTTTCCAGCCCGCTTCGCTCCGTACAAGCCCACTGACATCATGCTCAAGCCGCTGCTGTTTGAGGTTCCCAGCATCACCACCGACTCTGTGTTCGTGGGCCGTGATTGGCTGTTCCAGCAGCTGGAGGATGATCTGAGGCCCGGCGAATCGGGCGAGAGCTCCGGGTCCATCATCGTGGGCAACGTGGGCTTCGGCAAAACCGCCATCATCTCCCGCCTGGTGGCCCTCAGTTGCCATGGCGGCCGCATGCGACAGATCGCATCCAACAGCCCGAGCGCATCTCCGAAAAGTGAGTTTTGTACGATATTGACACAAATGCTCGCGTAAAATGCTCCTGAAGTCATTCTCATTTCAATCGTTGCACCTAATAACAATGTTTTTGGAAAAACGTTGTTTCCGTCACTACCTCCAAATTGTTAGAGACGTATTGTTAAAAAAGTGTTCAGTAAGATTTATTAATGCGTCTGAAATTACTGCATTTGCTCACAGAGGCTGTATTTATTTGGTCAAAAATAGAGTTTAAAAGAACTCTATTTGAATATGTCGTGAACTGTAATTTATTGCTGTGATCAAAGCTGAATTTTCAGCATCATTACTCCAGTCTTCAGTGTCACAGTAAGCTTCAGATCTCTTTTTAATATGCTGATTTGCTGCAAAAAAAAAATAAAAATCTGATTATTATCAATGTTGAAAACAGATGTGCTGCTTCATGCGGAAGCCATTGCTTTATGATTTTTTTCATGAATGGGAAGTTCAAAAGAGCATAATTTATTTGAAAAAGTAATCTGTCTAATAAAACATACGGACTCCTGACTTACCTAGAGTACCTCAGTCTCAACTGAACAATAAAAACAAATATCAAAAAATAAAATATCAAAATATTTAATTTTTCTGAGGCATGTTTAAATTGTGTAAATAAAAAATATGCATTTAGTTTTTATTACAAAAAAAACATAATATTGCATTGCTTGTGTGCAGTTGGGAGAAAATGGCTTTGATGCTTGTATATTCAAAAAAAATGAATATATATATATATATATATATATATATATATATATATATATATATATATATATATATATATATATATATATATATAATTATTAATTTTTTAAATACATGGGGTCCCACTTTAAATTAGGTGGCTTTAACTAATGTACTTTGCATAAGTACAATGCACTTATTACATACATGATTTTACATTTTTAAAATGCCTGTATGTAATTACACCTGTAGTTACTCTGTGTAATTACATTTATAATTACACTGTTGATCCCTCACATTTTAACCCACCCTTAAACCTGGTGATATCCATATATCACCAAACCTGTCTCAAACTTTACCTGTATCCCACCTGAATAGCAATAAAAGTGTTTTACAATACTATATGAACACAATAAACATATTGCTTTTTTTGTGTAATTACTGTACAATAGCAGTTAAGTCCCCCAAATATATAATTGAATGTATTTCAAATAGTTTAAGAGCTTCTCTGTCGATGATTGCTCTCATTCTGGACAGCCTGAGATGTTTGTGTGCTGATGTTTGACTCGTCTCAGTAGAATCGCAGCAGCTGGTGTTATTTGTGTTCATGTGGATATCCCTCTGTCACATGTCCAGGTGGGGAGCCGAGTTCAGATCTGCCTCTGAGTCAGCCTCCTCAGCCGACCCCTCCGCCCAGCGCCACCAACACCCTGCGATCCAGCAGCTGTCCCAGCACACCTGAGCTGCAGCGGCACCGCGAGGAGGCCGTCAAACGCCTGGCTGCCAAGGTACACGCACAGCCTTTTATTGATACAGATGTAATAATGCACTCGCCCTGAGGACAGCCGAGATGTTTGTTTCTTCGTCAGATCAGGAGACATTTAGCATTCGATCGCTTGTTTAGCCATGGATGCTCTGCAGTGAATGGGTGCCGTCTAAAAGAGTCCAAACAGCACTCCATCAGTTACTGTCTTGACAAGACAAAAGTCGCATGGATTAATCATTAGATTTCTTTGAGGTCAACGGATGTCTATTTTCCATAAGTGGATATGATTCTTCAGAGCCTTGATGAAAAGTCTGTAACATACTTTAGTTAAAACTTCTCAAAGAAAGCACCTTTTTTGCCCCGTCAAAGCAGCTTTGTTTTCATCAAGCTATTCTAGTCCAAGTCTCTTTAAATGCTAATGAGCTCTGCTGACCCCGCCCCCCTCTCTTCTGTGGAGTGACGAGCAGACTTTAAACTTCAGCTGTGAAACTGGCTGATTAGTATGTTAATAGCAAATATAAAAAAAAACAACAATGCTATACTCCTTCTGTAGATGAAGCTGGATCACAAATGATTCCCGTGAATATTGCCGCATTTAAACCGATCGGGATTGCCTTCAAAACAAAAATCGGATGTCAGACTACTATATTCGTTATCACATCCAACAACCTCAATCGCTTATTCAAAGACATCTTGTCTTTCCCCACACCAAAGTCCATGCAATAGAGTACTGATGACAGATCACTCAGGGCGGGGCTTAAGAAAGACAGCCTTGTCAATTAACTATCGTGGGAGGGGCCTGTGCAGAATTATGTCATTCTGACAGGGATCTCAGAACAGCCTGATTTGAGAAAGGAGATTTTAAAATTGGGATAAAAAACACCGGGGTTTATTTTTATCATTATAGGGTGGACGTGTACACACACTTCCAACACACATTTATGCTCAAACCACTTGTAAAGTGAATTTTGCATTCAAACCATTAGGCCATAAGTCCCCCATTAGGCCCCGTTGTCCTTCAAATCTAAATCTAGCCACAGATTTGTTCAGAACTGTTAATGGTGCTTGATCCGTGCAGATCTCTCTCCTGATTCAGACCAGATCACTATTTTTAATTGGAGGAAGTGTTAATGCATTATGGATCATGGATCTCAACGCAGCGGTCTAAAGTTAAAAACGTCTTAATGATGGAGTTGTTTCACACAAATACGCAGCTTTTCACTTTAAGAGATGTTGTTAGATGGATTGGAGTGGTCTTGTGGTTCATGAGCATGAGAGTGTTTTAATAGCGTCGCACTCTTTTGAACTTCAGTAGAGTGAAAAGAGTCAGGGTTGATGAGTGATTCATTTCAGTGAATCACTTCACACTGTCCTATTATGATCCATTAAAAGCTCTGATTCGGTAATTAATCTGCATCATCAGTCAATCTGCTTGGCATTTCCTGCATGTTTTAGTAAAAGTGCCTGTTTGTAAATGTTGTTTATAGCTGTGAATTATTGCATTGGTGCATATGAAAGGAAAACTATTAAATATCGTTCCTCCGTCTGTTCATTTAGTGAGAAACAGTTTGGAAGACATTCTTTGACTCCAACCCAGCTAGTTTCTTACGTTGTCTATAAAATGTTCTGGCCGGTCTTATGAAGTTCGTATCTCACAATCAGCGCATGCACGTTTATCCACGCCGAGCGAAACGAAGCCTGAATCCAGTCCGTGTTGATTCGAGACGTTCCAGCATCGAGTGAGGACACAGGACAGAAGCTGCGTCTGGGTTAGAATATTTCACAGTGTCTTGCTTTGGAGCGGGCGGCTCTTGCAATGAATCTCTCAGCTGCTTTCCTAATAAAACCGCACAGGTGTTTCTGGAGCCCAGTCGCAGGTGCGGGGTCACGACCTCTGCCGGATCTAAGGTGCTGACAGTGTCTTATGTAAGATGTGCATCATTTCTTGAATTACCTGGGTTTTCCATATTTTACCTTTTGCTCTTATTTTCTCGTTTAGTCTGTGTCGTATTTGTGTTTTTAGCAATATTTAAAATTATATATTATAATTTATGTATATATGTATTATAGTTGCATTTAGCAGATTATAGCTGGAGGATATCTTACAGTTCACAGAGATTTCTCTCACAGCAAATTTACTGTAAAATACTAGCAGCTGAGTATTATTATAGGACTTCTGTAAACAACATTTTTGTAAACAAATATTTACATTATTATATATATTATATTATATAGTTCACTGTTAGCAGATTTGTCTACAGCAGTACAATGTTTAATGCTGTTGTACTTACATTTAATGTTATTAAATCATTTAAAACTTATTTTTGTTGTTTTTCATAACACTAGTGGTGCTAAGTTGTATCTTGTAACTCTTCTAAAGCAAAAAAAGTAGAAAATAGCTTTTTGTGAACATGCATGCCGATGTAAAAATGAAATGGAAAAGTGCATCTAACAATAAACAATACATTAATCATATTTACTTGTTCTTCCAAACTATATTAAATTTTGGTAACACCTTATTTTAAGGACCTGTGGTCACTGTTACCTAGCATGCATGTTACTAGCGGTATCAGCTGTTTATTAGTATTTATAAAGCGTACATTCATGCCTTATTCAGCATGACCATATTTTAGATGCCTTAATCCACCCCGCATCTAAACGTAACCACTGCATATTAAAATAAATCATTTTGGTTACACTTTATTTGATGGTTACACATGACTAGAACGTTAACCGTTTATTAGTGCTTATTCAGCACATGTTAATGCCTTATTCTACATGACTTCATTGAGAGAAAAGTCATAGTAAATGGTTAACAAGTGTTAAATATTCTAAAGTGTTGCCACAACAATGTTTGTCTGCAGAATTGGAATAGTTTGCATGTACTCGTGTATTGTTGGGTTGTTTTCTTTGTGCAAAAATATTGAGCAAAACATAAATTGTTACATCATAACAATTGACCAGTGGTGTACTTTCAAAAACGCCTAGAGCGAACTGACCACTTACATAAATGAAAAGCTATAATCTTGCAACCTTCTTTCAGGCATTTAATATAAAGTGCTCTTATTCTTTGGACAGTTTGTGCTGAATGCTTTATTTGTCATTAGCAGTGACTCATTCTGTGTCCTCGGATGATTTCACATGTGTTCTGTTTATAGAAAAAGGTTTTATGCAACTGCAAGGTGACCAAAGTTTCCCTGTGCACATTGCGAGACGAGACGAGGTTTTGCATGCTGACCGCTGATTCATGCGTCTTGTATGAAGGGCACACATAGTTGTGCAGTAATGCTGCTAATGGCCTGTGATGAATGTGAGCTGATGTCACAGTTTTAATGAAGGACCCACGGTTCAGTCTGCTGATGTATTTCTACTTAAACTGACATGTTTATGAGGACGCTTTGTGTTCTCATTTACTTTGTGAAACACTTCAGCGTTTTTCATACTTCTTGAGCACCGTTCACAATTCTTGAATGTTTAAATTGTAGCAAACAGGGTGCAGATCTGCCATACCATTATTTATTATATATATATATATATATATATATATATATATATATATATATATATATATATATATATATATAATATATATATGTATATATTTCTAAAAAAATCATATATATATATATATATATATATATATATATATATATATATATATATATTTTTAATATATTTATTATATATATATATATATATATATATATATATATATATATATATATCAAATATTTTATAATATAATGTATATATATATTATTTATTTTTAAAATATATATATATATATATATATATATATATATATATATATATATATTATTTTTAAAAAAAATATATATATTTATAAAAAAATATATATATATATATATTTATATAAATATATATATATTTTTATATATATATATATATATATATGTATATATATATATATATATATATATATATATATATATATATATATATATATATATATATATATATATATATATATATAAAGAATATATATTTATAAATATATATATTTTAATGATCATTTAATGAAAGAAACCTCTTTTGCTCCCCAAGGCAGCATTTATTTGATCAAAAATACGGTAAAAACAGTAATATTGTGAAATAACAAAATACCATATATGTAAAAATGCAATTTATCAAATGCTGAATTTTCAGCATGATTATTCCAGTCTTTAGTGTCACACGATCCTTCAGAAATCATTCTAATATGCTCATTTGCAGAATTGCTTGATTTAAAAAATAAAAAGTATTTGTCGGAAATATATATTTTTGGTTACATTATCAGTGCCTTTACTGTCACTTTTAATTAATTTAATGCATCCTTACTGATAAAAGTGTTAAAAAAATGCCTTGTTGACCCAGAAACATGTTTTAGGTTTGTATTTTACTTCTTATCCTTCATGATGTTTAATAAATTGACGTTTGTGCGAGAAGGAACACAGTAATTTACCTTCCTATCGTCACAGTTACAAACGCATTGGTAGTCCGTTATTATGTTCCCACTGGACAGATTTATGTATTTAGCGGGTTTATTTACTTCCCTGGCCTCTCTTCGTTGATTTGTTCAATAGGTGTGAAGGAATCCTACATGTGCGCCATCACTGTGTCGGTGCTGCAGGTCCCGCGGTGTGAATGCAGTCTTAGTTTGCTCATTAGCGCTCGTTGTTTGAAACCAGAGAATCCCGGGCGATGCCGTGTGGTGTTTTTTAAGGCGCGTATCGCTTCAACATGTCTGATTCTGCTTTTGAAGTTTCTAGAAGAGGGACTGGAGCGATGCCAGCGCTGTTGTTTGGAGCGGCGTGTTGCAGCCTTTTGAAATGCAGAGGACTGGAGTTGAGATGCCGTGAACCCAAAGACCCTCTTTCTTCTTCTCTGTGTTGCTGAACTCAGTGGCTGCCGAAGTCACGATCTCTGAATAACTAAACTACTACTGGTTCAGTGACCTCCTCTATATTGATACAAAACACATAGAGCAGCAGGATTTATTGCCAAGGGCTTTGGTTACTTTTTTGGTTCTAGGTTGTTTTGGCAGATGTATTCATGTATCCAAAGACACTTTAACATTACATTCAATTTATACATAGGTTTTGCATTTTTGGGGTCTCAAACCCATGATCTGCGCAGATACTCTACCATTAAAATTTTTTACAAAAGTATTTTATTTTATTCCAATAATAAAAGCAATACTCTATTTATAAGATGTATTATTCATATTTTATTTTTACTTTATTTGATCAAATTCATGTACCAAAAAAACCCCATCAAATTTATTTTATTTTATTTTTCTTCAATAATAAAAATGTGAAGGTTGCATTTTTATGTACAATTTTTTTTTTATGTAAATGCATTTTATTTTGTCCTTTTTTTGGTATGTTTCATGTTTTGCAGCAATAAAAACATGCATTTTGTACAACATCAACCAAGAGTTTATAGCTACATTTTAATAAATATTTTTAGCATATTTTTTTATTAAATTTGATCTTATTTTATGTAAACACTCTCACTCGCAAATATATAAAACAAGATGAGGGTTGTGTATTAACAGGTGAAACGTGGTCTGATCAAGCAGCTATTAGAATGGATGCAGATGGTCTTATCTTAGCATATGCAACGCATGCATTATTATTAATTTGATGGATCTGCATCATTTTAGACAGACTCCGACAAACAGACTCGACATGAGGTTCTCGAGTGACATGAGACAACAGAGACTCATCCAATATTGCATTTCATCTCCCAGGGACTTGAAGCGCAGTGCTTAGGGTTTGGGTCGAGCTCCGCGCGTCTCCGTCTTAATCGGCCGAGCTGTCCTCTGTCAAACACAATGTGAGCTAAATGATGTAGCAAGCATGTTTCCCTGGGGAACCTGCCGTCCCCGGTGTGTTACCATGGCAACAGGTGAGCAGGGTGGTCATTCGGTCGCATTTAAAGAGAATTGCAGCCACGTGGGCGCCGAGGCTCAGGGACGGCAAACGTGCAGCAGACAGCGGCAAATTACACATCCACAGATAAGACAAAAGCACTTAATTAGAGGCTCATCGCTAATCAGTTTACAGCGTAATGCTGCGTTTTTAACAAATGACTGTGCGGCGTTTTGCAAATGAATTGGGTGTATTCCAATCAATCCCCGCCTGCTTCAGTCACATAAGTGCAAGCTGATTAGTAAAGCTCTCTCCATTAGTTTGTTGACTGATTAATTTACGTATTTGCAGTTGATGCTGTGGTGATGGAGAATCGATTATCTTTATCTTTGTAATACCTTTTTAATACCTGTTTGCAATTATAGATGCAGGCGGTCAATCTTCTAGACACTCCAGACAAATTGACTTTCAGTATTCTACCTAAGACCTGCCTGCTTCGAGAGAGACTGCACATCTGCATTTAATGTTATGTTATGTTATGTTATTTGTAAAAAGGCTTGATTTGGATATTTTGGACATTGAACTTTTTTTTTTTTATTTCCCTTTCAGAAGTAAAATGACTTGCATGCATTGTTACACGCTGATTATCATATTTCATCACATCATATCATATGTTGTTTCAAATGTCCGTTTTTATAAGTAAAATGGGTTGCATGCATTGTTTCGTGACTATTATAATATTGCATAATATATTTATATGATATCCTTCCATACAGTCCTCCATTAAGCTTTTTTCTTTTTTATTCTTTTTGAATGTTGAATTTTTTTATTCCAGTTTCAGAAGTAAAATAGGTTGTGATATTCAATGCTGATTATATTATAATGTTTTTTGAATGTTCTATTTCTGAGAACATGCATTGCATCCCATTGATTATAATTCCATATGTTGCATTACATTATGTTACGTTATAAAAAAAAGTTGTAATTATAGATTATTTGAAAGACCAGCAGAATGTCCAGAATGACTGGTTTAGTTACTGCTAAGTGTCTCAAAGCAAAGATTTCTTTGGCTGTGTGATGATGGTCTAATCAGCGTGTCGAAGGGTCGAGGGAAACGCACAGCAATCAAGAGATTGAGCCGGTTAATGCTCTCTTTGGAGCGTTGGCTCGAAGCGAGCGAGTTAATGGTCCCTCCACCTGAAGGAGCTTTGGATTGATGCTCTTTTCCCGGACCTCATCTCAGGGTGAGGAGCGTGCCGTTCCTATTAACCCCACCTGTCCAAACGGGAAATGTCCCCATCTGTCAAACACAGCTTTCAATAATAAATCAGGACAAATTAAGAGGCTCCCTCGGAAGGTGTCCCGCTGTCTCACCCGTCGCTGCCAGCTTTCTTCACTCCGAGCGTTGCTCCCGCGAACTTTCTTTCTCTTAGATCCGATGCCTCCTTTGGGTATGACGGATTTTTCAAGAGAGGAATTGCATAAAGAATTACGAAATAAGCCAAGTGAGCTCATAGTGATTTTAACACAGAAAAGAGATATTTTTAGGCACGAAGTCCCACTTAATCATGGTAAAAATCAGTGCATACTCATTGATTCTGCTGATGTTCCCTCGTGCTGTGTTTTAATATCAGTAAAGCTGCATGCGATTCAATCAGTTACGCCGTGCATTTAAACTAGATCTCTCTCCATCAGAGTTCAGATCCTCGTGTTTTTTATCCACTAGGCTGCTGAACTTTTATGTTTTATGGCTGCAGGATGGCAGCGACGGGTCAGAAAGACTCTCATTTGTGAGCTGCATTATTTATCAAGTGCAAACAGAGGCATGATATTGGGCTTCGGTGTTAGATCAACACGGATTGAGAGCGGCTCCTCGAGGGCTCGCAGACCTCAAGCTGTTCTGTTATGAGCTTCGGTTCAGCAGCCAGTCGTGACGGCCCTGTTACACGAAAAAGTTTGGAAAAGAGTCTGTTTCAGCTGTCTGTTTCGCAGCACTGTTTCTGACAGCAACCGTGTCATTTTTCGTATTATGTTACATTAAATAGTTTAGATCCTCTATTATATATTTGTTTTATTTCTTATTTTAGCACAGAAAAGGAAAAGCCAGGGTAAAATCACTGTAAACCCATCTGAGTTTTTTGTCAGTATGTTTATAAACATAATTGTCAGCTATATTTACAGTATGTTGTTGTAATTGTGGATATATATATATATATGACAATGACAATTGTTTGACTGCAGTTTCTGTTTGGTTGAAATCATTTTTACTCTGATTTAAAAAAATAATAATAATAATAATTTGAGACAAATACAGCTAATATATTAAATATATATTTGTGCTGTTATATTACATTTTATAATTTTATTTACTTCCATACAGTACTTCCATGCATTTGTTTTCATCGAATATCTTATTTAATATCTTATAATTATTATTAATATAATTAATATCTTATTATTTTTATTTTTATTTTTTTTTGTGTTCTTATGCACTTGAACTGATATAATTGTCAGCTGTATTGATTTTTTTTTTTTTGTGCATATAAATGACAATGATAACACATCATTGTCCTTTTTTATGTGAAAAAACACTTCTTAAATTAAACATTTTGAGCCTACTTTAATAAAGTTACTGTTTTAAGATAATCGTTTCTTTTTTACTTGATTTCAGCTAGATTTTTACTATATTTTTGCTCTTTACATTAAACTTTTTGAATCTACTGCAGTGACCGTTTAAGATAAAAGCCATTTCAGGCCGAATGCTTAAATAAATATGGCAATATGTGCCAATGTTGCATGATTCTAAATGTAGATCAGATGAATCTGAAGTTTGTTCTCTCCGCAGGTGGTGGCGTATCATTACTGTCAGGCTGATAACACCTACACGTGTCTGGTTCCTGAGTTTGTGCACAGCGTGGCTGCTCTCCTGTGCCGAGCGCATCAGCTGAGCGCGTACAGAGAGCTGCTCCTGAAAGAGCCGCATCTGCAGAGCATGCTCAGTCTGCGCTCCTGTGTCCAGGACCCCACGGCCGCCTTCCGCAGGGGCATCCTGCAGCCCCTCGTCAACCTGCGCAAAGGTACGCAAAACCAGCTCTGAGTGAATGAAAGCGTCCTGCGGAGTTTTAAATCTGAAAGTGCACCGCGAGTGAAACTATTGTCTTTTGAAAGAATCAGAGTGGACTCTGAATCGTTGAAATGAGTCGTTTTTCGAACGAATCCCAAGCCGCTTCACGTTGACAATAGCGGTTTCCACGGGAACGCTGTACACAAAGCAGCGCTGCGCTCACAAACGATGCTTTAACAGGGATTATGACGAAATAAAAAAATGAGACCAATCGGTCCAGTCACGGTAGATTGGTGTCACGCAAAGAAGAGTTTGGAGAAGTGCATTGTGGAACAAATAGTTTGAGAGACGTTGAGAGAATAATGTAAAAAGAAATGCATATTATATGACAACAAAAGTGTTTTTAACCTTACATGCATGCTATGGGGGACTCCCAAAATCTAAATATGAACCTTTCATTACCCATAATAATGGCACTTTCAATTTTTTTAATGATGAATACAGAAAAGCATCTAAAAAAAAAAAATCTCCAAACTTGTTTTTGGCTCAAATGAAAAACAAGATTATAATTGTTGGAATTAATGTTACAAAAAAAAAAATACATTTTCCATTCCACAAATTAAATGGAAGCAGAAAGGTCATCTACTAAAGTTCCAAAAATAATGAAGTTGGCAAAAAAAAAGGGTTTCATTTTATAAAACAAATACTGGAAACGAAAAAAACATTTTAAGAGATTTAATTTTG
>NW_025047847.1:822500-832500 GCF_018831695.1 Puntigrus tetrazona
AATGTATTATTAAGGGAAAAGTCACTGTTAATAGTTAATAAAGAGATATTAAATATTTACATGCAGTTACATTGATATATTTCTATAATTTAGATTGTTTAATATGTTTAACAGCATATTTTTCTGAAATATATACATGCATGACACAGTATATTATGTAAACAAAAACTTATATTTATTTATTAAATAAAATATAAGAATCTAAATATATAAATGTATATACATGTAAAAATGTTTTAAATATATTTTGTATGTCTGTGTATTTATGTATACATATATATAATAAATATAATATAATATAATATATAAATATAATAAATATACAGTACACATATATATTATTTAGAAAAATATATTTTGGATGCGATTGTTTGCGATGGTTTGACAGCACTAATGTATATATGTGTGTGTGTCTTTCTGCAGTATATAATTTCTTATTTAGTCTTTTGGTTTGGTGGTGAGATGGATGTTTTTGTCAGGTACATCTGTCTAACCAAGAATATTTTTCTCAGCCGCTCGGATCAGGTTGGGTGTTACGTTCACCGTCTCAGACTCTCTCCGCCTCATCTTGTCACTTTGGGCAGGAGAATCTTGTAGCTCTAATAAGGAACATTGACCCTCCAAATGAGACGGTGCGACAGCTAGACAGTAATCCAGACAGGAGGAGGCGAAAAGGAAAAGGAAGAGAGACGGTGTTCATGTTGGCTGCATTTTGACAGCTTGAAAGCTAGTGCTCGACTAGCGGAGCAGAATCATCCAGTGTTTGATATGTGTCAGACGACAGATTGGAGAGAGAGAGTGTGTGTGTGTGAGCACAAATGTGTGTTTTAGTACTTATGAAAGCCTCCTAATGCATTCTGCTTTAGCTGTCACTATAAGCAAGGAGAACTAGTCTGGCACTCGGTGGGGCTTTACGATATTCTTCAGCCCTTTCACAATATTTGTATTTCTATATATTATGTATTTGCTCTGAAATGATTTCAAACGCACATGTTTTAATATATCCAGTATACCACTGTAGACTAGTAATTTAACATGTTTAAGAAGGCATGCGTTACCTTCAATGCAATGTTTATTAATATTCTTTCTGTTCACCAAAGAATCCCGAAAAACTAAATGTATCACGGTTTCTACAAAAATAGCAAAAGCAGCACGGCGGTTTTCGACGCTGATGATAATCGGAAATGTTTGTTGAGCAGCAAATCGGCATTTTATTATGATTTCTGAAGGATCACGTGGCGCTGAAGACTGGAGTCATGAGGCTGAAAATACAGCTTTGGTCGAAGGAATGTCATTTTTAAATAGAAAACATTTTATGTTCTAGTAATTGTTCGTAATATTCCTGTTTTTACTGTATTTTTGATCAAATGACTGCAGTGAGCAGAGGAGACTTTAAAAATATTGTAGTATATGTCATTCAAACATTGAAATATATATTCATAAATGTGACCCTGGACCACAAAACCAGTCATAAGTGTCAATTTTTCAATAGCAATACAACATCTGGAATCCAAATAAGCAAGCTTTTCATTGATTGTTAGGCTCGGACAATATTTGGCTGTTTGAAAATCTTTAAAAATCTTACTATTGAAAAAAGCACCTTTAAAATTGTCCAGATGAAGTTCTTAGCAATGCGTATTACAGCGTTTACAGTAGGAACTGTACAAAATATATTCATGCAACATGATCTACTTAATATCATAATGATTTTTTTGCATTAAAGAAAAATCTCAAATTTGGAGGATGGCCACAGACATGTGAGAGAGACGTTCATATTGAGTCTGAGCTTGGTCAGTATTTCCTTCTGAAACTACACTCTCGAGCTGAACTGCTTCCTGAGCTGATTTGCAGTGGCATGTTGTAATAGAGTTCATCAGCTAAATGTGCTATGTTTGATTCGTTTGAGTGAATCGGTTCAAACGGTTTGTTGCACTGAATTGATTCAGAACTCCGATTCAGTTATGCATTTGCATCATCACTCAAACATGTTCAACGATAAACTATAAAGCCTGACATATGAAATAATAGGCTGAAAAATCAACTTCTTTTAAAGCAACAGTTTAGTGAACCATTAGACAAATTTATGTACAGAAATGTGTCATATTTGGCAAACTTTATGGCTCATACAGTATGATATAGTGAGAATATGAAGGACAAATCTCCTCAGTTTTATTCAGTCCCAAAGTGAGAAAAATATGCAATATTTATACGACCAGAAAGTAAGATGGAAATCCTGCTTCTAAATCAATGCAAACTTTATAACGGTAAAGCAGAAACTTGCGTAAAATCTATGTATCTCCATTAATATGTCTAAGTAAGATGATATCTTAATGATCAAAACATATAATGCAATGCAATAAAGTGATGATGGAAAATGAACAAATAAACATTCCTCAAAAACCTGATAATCATATTTGGTGCTTGCATTTGAACATGATTTTTCTACTAAATGATGCATCACGCTGCTTCAGTCCATGAAGTGTTCGTCTTGAAATATTACTCAATATTAATAAAAAAGTTATTGCATTTACTTTCAGTAAAATCTGAAAAGATTTCACAGCAACGTGAAGCACAGGCTGAAGGTGGATGTTTGTGTAAAACGCTTGCTGAACACATATAAATCGACAGAAAGCACGTACCCGATTCTTTAGGGTCAGGTTTCATACGGTGAAAATACATATAGGTAAATCACGGTGCATGATTAAATATGGTGTGTGGGAATCATGCCTTGATGGTTTGAGCTGATAGTCAGGCTTTCTGCTGTGATTCGACGGCTTGATTTGTGTGCGATGAAGCCGTGGAAGGTATCAGGAGCGTCTCGGGGAGAGTGTGTTGTTGGCGGCTGGATATAAGGCTCCTCTGTGATGTAAAATTCATTGTGTTTCTCTCTCCACTTCGGTGCTGCGTTATTGTTGCAGTATAAGTGGGATTATCGGCCATATTGATTTGTAGAGATACACTTGAAGTGCACTTAAGTACGATCTTGATTCGCTTTTTTTTAAGGAGCTTACGTCTGTGTGCTTGAATTTATCATTTATGGTGTATAAATTCTGCTTTTGGTTACATAAGTAGCTGTGTAACAAATGTGTATCAGTAGCTGCTTATTACATCTACATAATTACAAACGATTAACTTAGTTACATGGTAATTATTACTCTCTTTTTTAATGTTAGTTTAACAGCTACTACTAAGTATTTATGGACACCTTAAAATAAAGTGTTACTGTTAGGGTTTGGCTTATTATGCATAATTAATTGTTGTTGTGATAGCAAGCGCATGTAACATGTAACGAGGTTTTAATTGGAGAAAAATGAACAGAATTGAATTCAAAACCTCGCCAGGCAGAAAAATCGAAGAATCTCCCGGGAAAGGTTTTGGATGCGTTTCATGACATTTCGGTCTCGCCCATCAGGAGATCACCAGCCTGCTGCCCTTCTCCAAGATCAGCCTGGACGAATTCCCGGACAGCAAGGAGATCGGGACGGACCTGAACGCCTACATCCAGCACCGCATCAACGGCAGCCAGAACATCCTCAACAACATCTCCCTCAACGGCAAAGCAGACCCCATCATCGTGGGCAAAGTCAGCTCCCACCTCATCTCCCGCAGCCAGGGCTCGTACCTGTACCTCAAACTGACCCTCGACCTCTTCGAGAAGGGCCATCTGGTCATCAAGAGCGCCAGCTACAAGGTGGTGCCCGTCTCTCTCTCCGAGCTCTACCTGCTGCAGTGCAACATGAAGTTCATGAGCAACTCCGCGTTCGAGCGCGCCGTGCCCGTTCTCAACGTGGCGCTGGCGTCCCTTCACCCCATGACGGACGAGCAGCTGTTTCAGGCGCTGAACGCGGGCAGCGAGCGAGGGGAGCTGCTGTGGGACGACTTCCAGCAGAGGATGGAGACGCTCTCGTGTTTCCTCATCAAGCGCAGGGATAAGACGCGCATGTTCTGCCACCCGTCCTTCAGAGAGTGGCTGGTGTGGAGAGCGGACGGAGACGGCTCCGACTTCCTCTGTGACCCCAGGTGAGACTTAAAGGAATCGTTGACCATGACCGCCATTTAGTCGAGTAGTTCAAACCTGTATGAAACGTAAAGGATGATATATTGAAGAAAGTTCGTAACCAGGCCGTTTTGGGTCACCATTGACTTGTATAGTAGGATATGGATGTCAATGGTGACCCACAATGGACCCCCATTAATAAAAGAATGGTATAATTATTTTAGAGATATTGTTCTTATAGAAAGATCATTGGCTATCATTCATAAAGCACGAAGTTCAACTTTGGATGTTTATCTTAAAATGATTGTACTTTGAAGCCGCCTGCTTGAATTAGTACATGATGAAAATGAGTCTTAACAACGGTATAAATGATACTGTATTTTATTTTGTTTTTATGCACAGTTCTGTTGTTTATTCAAATATCGATCACAAAAGAAAACATCTATCTTCGTGTTCGGCAGAACAAATAAATTCATGCATGTTGACAGAATTATCGTTTTTGGGTTAACCGTTCCTTTAAACGAAGCCCTAAATTGAATATTTTGTCGTTAATCACTTACCAGCATGTCGTTAGTTTGCTTCCCGAACACAATTGGGATGAACCGGGAAGCTGTCCCACAGACCACCGAACAATTACGACTGCCAAGGTGCAGAAAAGAAGCACGTGTCTTCAGTGGTTCAGCCGTATCACTATGAAGCTACCGGAATACTTTTTGTACAACGAGAAAACAAAAATAACGACTTTATTCAAAGATCTGGCACGTAATGTCACCGTAGCGTGTATTTACGCTTTGATTTCTACTATTGCGTCTAACACAGAACTGCGTGCGTTATGCGTGTCCACCGGATGCCGTCCAAACGTTACGGTGCCGAATTTTTAAAAAACGTTTTTTTTTTTGTTCTAAAAGCTGGAGTACGTAAGTTTTGTCGCCATCTACGTTTAAAAACCTGTAATTGCAGTCACTTTCAGAATTCTATTCCATGGAAATTGAATCGTATGCTGTCACCTCTGATTCTAAATTCTAAACCAAAAAGCGAACCGTGCTCCCTTCAAACTGGTTATCTTTAAAATTCTAATCTTGAGTAATCCCATGCCATCTGTAATCAGACGCACATTTAAAACTGGAATATAATTGAAATCCATTCACACAAAATATCTCAATGGAACCCGATCCTTACTTAATATCCTAATGATTTTTGGCATAAAAGATCATTTTATCATTTTATGCGTCGCAAGCATAAATTCATCACTTCAAGGCGTTGTATTATACAGAGCTGCTCAAACTGACATCATTGTGAATATTCAGTCAGCTCTGAGCCAGTAGCTGGCTTGTATTAGTGTTCAAATCTGCACGTGAGTCCAAGATCCAATTCACCCCCAAAGAGCTAAAAAAAAATCACAAAAACCCGTTTTAATTTGATCCGTATGTTTCACTTTTCTATGAAGATGTTGTGTTTTATCTCTGTTCATCGCCAGACGCACAGCTGAATTTACTGACTTGATTAAAATAAAAGCAGGAGTTTCCTGATTGGACGCAGACAGATCGTGCTCGTGTGTGAGATGTCGGATCTGTCTTCACAGTCGACTAATGAAATATCATGATCTGATGATGAAAGCCAGTGCTGGTTTAGCATGCCTGTGCAACATCTAGTTTTCTCCTATTTAATTACTTTGAAATATACACTATATTACCAAAGGTTTTGAGTGCAAACCTTAATATTTCTGCATGTAATATACATGTGTGTGTGTGTGTGTGTGTGTGTGTGTGTGTGTGTGTGTGTGTGTGTGCACACATATACATACATATACCCTCTATATATATATTTTTATATATATATATATATATATATATATATATATATATATATATATATATATATATATATATATATATATATATATATATATATATATATATATATATATATATATATATATATACACACACACATATATATATATATATATACACACATATATATATATATATATATATATATATATATATATATATATATATACACACACACATTACATTTTACAATAACTAAATTATAAATAAACTAAATTATCGTCATTTATCATCATTTATATATAAATTATTTTGATTATTTTTACTGTACTGTGTGTGTATAAACATTTATGCTAGGATATGTCATATCATTTATAATTATTGCATATTAAAATTAATTAATTAAATGTACAAACTAGTGCGTAAGTTACACTGTTGTAGTTATTTATGTTTTTTTCAACTTGTATACTGATTTACTGAGATACTATTCAAAGAGATTTTTTTTTTTATTGGAAAAAGAAAATTCCTTTTGCTGCAATAAATATGACAACACAGGATAATAAACAGTACGTATGTCTCATTTTCTAGAGATGCTGTGCTGATCTTAGACTCCCACTTGTCAGTAATCCTGTTCCTCTCCAGTTCTCATTGCGGCGGGCCCGGGCTCTCTGATTGGTCCATCGACGTCCTATTGATAACTCTCCTCCCTGAACCCTCTCCCGCTCCAGACGAGAAAAGTTGGCTCTGAAATAAAGGGACTTGTAAAAAGTTCCCTGCCTTGTTATGCGGCTGCTGAAAGAGGGAGAGAAGAAAGGCGACGGAGTTTAATGTAGAGGAGATGCAGCGCTGATCAAAGCCAGCTGCATTCATGCGTGGCCTTTTAATGAAGCTCGGTTAATTAACACCAGCGAGAGCCGGGGAAGCACTAAAGCAGCTTTTTCTAGCCTTCTCCTGTGTCTTACAGGAGCGCCGCTCCGGACGGACCAAACACACCAACACAGCTTTCACAGCCTTGCATCAAATACTACATTATACAGAGCTTTTAGTCAGAGATTTACCTCACCAGACGCCGTTTCATCTCGGAGATTAAAAGATTTGACCTTTAATTACATGCAATTGATCCTTCATTAAAAGTGTGGAACAAATTAGAATTTATAAAGGCCGAAACTGACATGAAAAGTGAACCAAACACTATTATTTTCACTGCGTGTTTAATTCGGCTAGTCGCATCCACTTGAGCCAGGAAATAAAAAAAAAGGATATTTTACTTTTGTTATATATATATGTCTGTCTAAATGGTTTTAACTTTTGACAGTCCAATCAAATGAGTCAAGAACCTAATGTTAAAAACACAACTCTAAGTATGTTAAGAGTGTCGTATTTTAAAAAGCTTACAGGCTTTTCCCATTCACCCTTCACCCTTCGGCTGTCATCGAGAACATGAACGAGAATCATTTTTAGATTAAATACTGTGTGATGAACAGCAAGAGCGAGCAGAAAATAAAAGGAGGATAAGTTTGTGCAGGATAAAGGCAGATCGTGTGAAGGGAGGAGGGTTTTTGCCGGTGGATCTGGCAACCAGTGTGTGTCTCAGTGCTGTTTCTCGTCTTGTTCTTTTATGAACACACACGTTTCTCTGCAGGAGTGGACATGCACTGATGGCCTTCATGTTGTCAAGGCAGGAGGGGAAGCTAAACCGACAGCAGACTATGGAGTTGGGACACCACATACTGAAAGCACACATCTTCAAGGTACCTGATGCATCTTTAAAAAAAATATTTGCTGCTTTTGTTGGTTTTTATTAGTTTTGATTTTATCTGGGCATGTCCTGTCAAATTTTTAAATACATGTTATAAGTGAACTTATGTAACAGTTTTGTGCATGAATATTTATGTCTATAATTATTTATTTATTTCAATTATAATACAAATATGTTACACTCTAAAAAGTCCAACAAAAACTGACTCCTTTTTTTTTTTTTTTTTTTAAAGGTAAGTGGTTGCAATTAATTTATTTTAGCTACATTTAAATATTTGTATTTGTCAGATTTAGCTAAAATAAATTGTTTGCACTCACTTACCTTAAAAAAAAATTAAGTATCATATTTTTTTAATGGCGTCAAACGGTTTAATTAAAAAAATTCTCATTAACTCATTAATTTAACTGACTCTAGCCACTCAGCATTAAAGTATATTCCACAACTGGACATTTATTAGGCTTAAAAAAACTTCTCATTTAAGTGAACTTAAAACAATCTTCACATTATAATAAATGTCATGTACAGTAGCTGCCTTCAGCAAGAAAATATAGCTTAATTTAATAAAGTTGCCAAACACTAAATATAAAGCTTAAAACTACAGAAGCTGCTGATTTACTCTCTTTAATTTTTTTCTTTAATTAACACATTAATCAAATGTTAATAAAAAGTATTCACATATTAATCGTTTGCGCTATTACGCGATTAATCACATGCAAAATAAAAGTTCTGTTTACATAATATATATATGTGTGTGCATTGTATATAATTATTATGTATATATAAATACATGTGTGTATATATGTGTGTGTGTGTGTGTATATATATATATATATATATATATATATATATATATATATATATTTTATTTATTTTTTACATGTAAATATTTTAAAATATATGCTCTGTGTATTTATTCATGCATATTAAATATACGCTCTACACACATTTATTATGTAAACAAATACATCACTAATATGAATGTTTCTGAATATTGGTGACTCTGTATATGTGTATATGCTCTTTTGCAGGGTCTGAGTAAGAAGACGGGCGTCTCGTCCAGCGTCCTCCAGGCTTTATGGATCAGCTGTAGTACCGACGGTCTTTCTGCTGCTTTGGCTTCCCTCAGGAACCTCTACACACCCAACGTCAAGGTCAGCGCGCGCAGTATTGTCTTTCAGTAGTTTTTCTCCATAACATTTCAAAACGTCTGTAGCTGTCTTCCTCGTATAATGCTGTATCTACACTGATGACTCAGAGAACCAATTAGAATGTAGAGTTTCTCACTGACCTTTGACCCCTTGACTGTTGAGTGACACTACAGCTCCCTGCGCAAGCGATTATAATGAGATCATCATTAGGACTGCTGAAGTCCAGAGTTCAGACACATCACTTCATTTATTTAGTAATATGTGTGTGTAATATCCGTCAGTGAGACCCAAAGCGCTAATTATTTTGATAGCAGCAGGTTTCGAGACCTTTGAGGACACTTTCTCATTACTGTAATGCAAAACAGTGTTATGATTATGCCTGTATTGATCGAACATTAAAATCCAGCGTTGATTGTCAGATTAGTGCTTGGCATTTTGAGTAATTATCAATCTCTTTTAGATTTAGTGGTGATTGAATGATCTACAGGTCGTTTTAAGAGTCAAGTCTGGACTGGTGTATACAGGTTCAGAGCAATTATCAGGTGCAATGATAGATTTTAGCTTAAAGCCAAAGTGATTTTATTTTCATCCTGGTCTATTAACATTCATAACATCCTCTACTTGTCCTTCGCAGTTCTTGCTTGCAGCACATCAGGTTGATGCGCGTCTTCTTTTGAATGCTGTGGTCTGGAAGCACACATAACTTACACTGACAAATGCACTGTTTTTCTCTGTCCCTTTTTTCGTTTTTTTTATTTTTGTGGCCTCCGTCCAGATCAGATTTCACCACTACACTAAGAGAAAATAAATGAATAAAAATACATGCATATTTCACTCCAAAAGCAAGGAAAGAAAAATTTTTTTATGAAAAATATCTTTTAAAAACGCGTCAGAAAATTAAAAGTAGAAATATTTATTAATATATATATATATATATATATATATATATATATATATATATATATATATATATATATATTTATTTGTTTGTTTGTTTAAAATTTTACTCAACACAGAAATTTTTTAAAGAAAGAAATTCTATTTATATATTTACTTTAAAAATTATTATTGGGGTGAATTACATTACATTAACTTTTTCATAATAATTTACTTTTCAATAAAGCAAGAATATCATGCTGTGGCTTCGAAACAATATTAATATGCATCACAAATATCCAGCTTCATATCTATATGTTTTAAAACATATAGATATGTTGTAAAATGTGCCAGGGTTCACGAACCTGTGTATTAGCACCATTTCTCTTTGAAACGTACAGTAAGGCATATAAAAACAATGCTGCAC
>NW_025047847.1:837500-842500 GCF_018831695.1 Puntigrus tetrazona
CTATAGACTTATCAGTCGTTAACTCTAACCTAAGACTAATATTTAAGATGTATTTCCTACCGAAACTAGACTTGTTGATTTTGTGCTTTGTGGTCAGGTGGATCACGTGGACAAGAGCGGCCAGTGTGCGCTGGTGCATGCGGCCCTGCGGGGTCATTCAGAGGTCATCGAGTGTCTGCTGGAGCTGAGCTGGAGCCCTGAAGGTCAACAGGACCTGAGCCTGAAGAACAAAGCCCTGCAGCAGGGGCTCATCGCGTCCTGCAGTATGGGACACATCCATGTAAGCTCACACACACGCCTTTTCTATTTAAAAGGGGGTCTTTTTTGACTTTCATCAGGGCTATTTGTTTTCCGTACCACCTAAAACACAGATGCTTCATTTTAGTTAATAATCTGAAAGAATGCTACTGGTATTTGTAAAATAAAATGAGCGTCACATACAAAAGCAGCTGTAAATAATGCACAATAAATCACCATTAGAATACAGTTTATTATAAATTTATATTTTTTCACAGTGTAAAAACAACCACATTCTGATATATTAAAATGATTATTAAAACCACGAAATATGTCATAGGAACTGATTCTAACATCGGTCAATGTTCTAACATTACCATCAGTGTCCTAGATCATCCACATACACTGGGCCACACATTTGCACACGAAAAAAGGAGTTTATATATGTGCAGTGAACTCAAGACTCGAGCCTTGAAGTATAATACGTCTTATAGATGTGTAAGGATGCGGTTGCCGTGGGAGAGCAGCCATAGCAACACGCTCGTCTCTAAGGTCAAACTGTTTGAGCCTTTAAAGAAACAGAAGGAAGGTGCTGTTGTGTTTTAAGATTGTTCCAGCACAGGCGATTCAGTCTGAACTTATTCATTCAACTTCCTGTTGATCGACCCAGATATAGGCTCATCGTTGCAGTCGAGAGTTATTGTTAATCTTGCCAGTAGTGGGTGAAATGAGAAAATGAACCAGCCATGAAACTTTTTTTCCTCGCATTTTTCCTTGTTTTTGTACCCAGCTTGAATGTTTATCATTTAAATCACTTCACAAACACCAGTGTTATTTTTACTTTACAATAAGGTGTCATTAGTCGACATGGTTTCATGTATTAAATAACATGAACAAGCAATGAACACTACATTTATTACACTCTTTATTAATTGTAAAAATACTCTTGTCCATTGCTTCTTCGTGTTCGCTCACAGTGCGTTAACCTGTGATTTTTAGGTCTCACTTTATATCAAGTGGCCTTAACTGCTGTGTAATTACATTTTAATTAATTATTTGCTACAGTGCACCAAACACTGCACATACATGTTTTTACATTGTACTTATATTTATTAAAAAATACAGAAATTAAATGTATTGATAATTACAGAAATGATTACATATATTTATTTAAAAATATATAATTGCATCTGTAATTCATTTCTGTAATTACATTTATATCTACACTGTTAACCCATCCCTTACTCCTTAACCCATACCACTAAACCTGTCCCTAGTTTTACCCATGTCTCACATCGATAACAACAAGAAATATTTTTGTTTTAGTAAGGCCCCCTAACATAAAGTGTGACCTGTTTTTATAATGCATGAATAAATGCTGAAACTAACTAAGATTAATAAATGCTGTGGAATTATTGTTCATGCTTAGTTCTTTTTAACTAATGTTACTGTTTAATTACTTCAAATTTACCTATGCATTTATTTATTTATTTATTTTTGTATGAAAATGATAAATGTTGCAAATAGCTGAAATAAAATTTTATATAAAATATGAAAACATAAGTTTTGTTATTGGTAAAACTTTGGAATAAGGTTCATTAGTCGTGAACTTAGAATGAGCAAATGCTTCTACAGCATTTCATTAAAACAATAAATGATTGCATTTTTATTTCCAACATTAACAAAGGTGAATAAATCCAGTAATAGGTGAACTGTTGTATTCTAATCAATGATTTTGTTTAAAGTAACAAAAATGTTTTTTATGGTTTAGTTTGTTTAATATAATAACACTGAGTGACCCTCAGTTTTAAAATCAGTTTTAATCAAGCAACCCGTTCCTCATGAAACTCCCAGCCGCTGGAGACTAACTTCAGCAAAGCCAGTTTTTGCCCATGCGTGGCGTTTAGCGACCCTGCTTTCGGTCCCTATCGGATTCCTCATTGGCTCTTGCGTGGTAATATTGTGTTTGATTGATGTGAGCTGGTCTTTTGGCAGGTGCTGGAAGGCTTGTTGACGTTGAATAATGAACTGGAGGTTCAGATTGATGCCCATGACACACTGTGGGGCGAAACAGGTACGTTCAGTTCTTCTCCGTGTGTTTATCTCTCGTCTCTCTAGCCGTGTCATTATGTCTGTTCCATTAGGTGTCAGAAATGCAGTCGGTCGGAAGCTTACAGTGAATTGTGGGCATCTGTAGATGTTTTGTCAGAAAATGCATCGTCAGAAACAAGCCATGGCATAAGGCTACACGATTTAGCTATTTTCTGGGGTAATTAAGTGTGACAAATCAAGTAAAAATGTTTAGCAGATTTTAATAATTGCTTTACACTTTCCCCGTCACATATTTTAGTGACATATTGAAATTAAAAGCTTAAAAACTAGGGATGCGCTGAAATGAAAATTCTTGGCTGAAGCCAAAGCAGAACGAAATAAAACACTTTTCCTCACGTTTTTATGCTTTTCACTCCTTTCCTCAAAAAACAAGACAAAACAAGCGTTTAAAAATATTTACTTAAGACTGAACATTTTTTATCATGGTAACAAAGCACAAATTAACAATTTAATAAATTGAGTAAATACTACTGTGCATTGTGCATGTTATTTTTTCCACCGACATCCATGTTGTGATATTAAAATGTTAATTTTGAAAACAGATGAATTATTTATATCTAAGCCAGCAAGTAAGACACGTCTGTTTTTAGGATATTATCGTTTAGGGTGTTATTAATGTGCTACACCTAACACCGGCCTCTAGTGATAAATCATCAGGGATTTATATACTCTTTAGGTTGCAATAAAAATAAAAGTACTTAAAAGGTTCTTCACGGCGATGCCATGGAAGACAAATGTTTATGTTCCGTGCAAATGCATTCAAAGGTTCCTTAAAGAATCATCTGAACAACAAAGAAGCTTTTGGGAAGCGTGACAGCGTTCTTCCGATGTTCTTTATGGAACCATTGAGACACAAAAAAAGTTCTTCTGTGAAAATTAAAATTAAGTGAAGAGTTCTCTTGCAAAAAAAACGAGTAACTCTGTTTTTAACAATTTACAAATATCATGTTTTTTCATTGTGCGATCTCCATCCATCAAATTGGAGTTGAGTTATTTTGATCAGGTTAAGAAATTACTAAAAAAAATAAAGTTAACTAGCACAATAAAACATGATAAAATAATAAAAAGCATGATCTTTGAAAATGTTAAAAAACGGAGTTATCCGTTATAAGATGCAGCCTTTTTGAGCAGTTTGAGTGATATAAGCTGTCTCTGGTGCTGTTTGAAGGGGTTTGTTGACTAGCGTGTGCTCTGTATTCTGATTATTATTTGATGAAGTTTAAGGTTTGTGAGTTAGAGACGTGGCTGCAGTCATGAGTCCATCCAGGTCAGACGTGGGCATTCATCTCATTTAATTACACAGCTCCTCATCCGGTGTGACCTTCGCTGGCTTTATGCGCCGCTGTGAAGGAAGAGAAATTGCTGTATTGTAAGATGGAGGAAGAAACTGCCCAGAAGAGATTGACGCTGTGCTTATAAAGACAGCAAAATATAAATACAAGACCTTGAGCTAATAAGTGCATCACTATGATGATTTTTTTATTATTTAATTGGTGCATATGGTACATTTATGGTGCATCTTGCATTGCATTCGTGGTACACATACGGCATGTGGGTGGCCTTAAATGCATTCATCTGTCTGAAGTTCTAGAAGCTTTGTAGTTTAGTTTCAGTAAGATCTCTGTTTTCCCTCAGGAGGAGTTTTAAGGTAGAAAGCTACAGTATGATTCACCGTACAGAGATGTCAAGCGTATTTGGGTTCCTCATCACAAGGCCACAGAAACACATGTATATCTCAGCATCGTTTATGTGTGTTTGGGGCGTGTGCGCATTGAGGAAGTCGAACTCAAACTAATATTCAACAGCTGTTCACCTCCGAAAAACCTGAAACGAGATACTTTCTCACTAAACACGGGTTCTCCTTCAGCTTTCCAGAAATGATTGCATAAATTATTTGCATTTTAAGGCATGGGAGGTCATGGGGGAAATAAAAAAAAATTAAAGGAAAAAAAAAATATATTAAAGGAAATTGCTGTAAATATATTAAATTGATGGATTGATTTTTACATTTATATTTAATTTTTTGATACATGGATTTTTATAATTGATTTTTCTATGCATATCCATGTATGGAAAAATCTTGAAAATGTATTCAAATCCTAAACAATCTAAATATAAATGTAGCTATAAAACATTGGATTGGCTAGAGATTTTTTTTTTTGTAATTATTATTTCAGTCCAGTAATAATAAATGACTTAAAAATAAATAAAGTAGCAACCCTGAATTTGAACCCTTGAGCACAAAACAGTATGGATTCATTTCTTTGAAATCATTCCCCTTAATGAAAAATACAGGCCAGGCTCAAATAGTGGTCCTTCAGCACAGGTAGAGCAGAGATGTTCATATTTTTTCTGAGTGCTCTTTAATCTTCAGACCAGGATCAAACCTCTCTGATCCAGAACCCGCTCAGATGAAGGTCATTTCCTTTATCCAGCGCTCTGGATTCAGCTGATCCATTATAAAAGGCTTGGGAAGTAACTCCTGGGTTTTCTTCTGTTCAGATGTTTGTTTCCTTGAGTGAACTTCGTCAGTGTGCTGGGCTTTTGTTTTTGTGTCATTGTTTATCAAGCTTATGATTGTGTTTCTTCATTGTTGAAGCAGCAGTCCTGCTGAATGTGTTTTACTGCACTGAAATGTGTTTCTGAATGTT
>NW_025047847.1:847500-850000 GCF_018831695.1 Puntigrus tetrazona
AATATGCTGATTTTCTGCTCATAAAATATTTAATTATTAATTAAATTAAATTAAATCATTCTAATATGCTGACTTGCTGCTCATAAAATATTTAATTATTCAATTAAATTAAATCATTTTAATATACTGATTTGCTGCTTATAAAATATTGAATTATTAATTAAATTTAATTAAATCATTCTAATATGCTGACTTGCTGCTCATCAAATATTTAATTATTAATTAAATCATTCTAATATGCTGATTTGCTGCTCATAAAATATTTAATTATTAATTAAAATATAATTACAATTCTTATTAAAACAGTCATGCTGCTTAATATTTTTGTGTAAACAGTAATGCATTTACTTTTTCAGCAATTTTTGACCAATACATAGTTCAACAGTTAAACAGCATTTAAAGTATTTGAAGTAGACGCAGTATATTGCATTTTATTACTGTATTTGCATTTTATTATTATTGTAATTTTGTTTTTTTTATATATATATATATATATATATACACGTCAAAAAACATTCTGACCCCAAACTTTTGAACAGTAGTGTGTTTTGTCATAAAACGGCTGCTTCCTGTCCTTCTAATTTCAGCATTGTCACGGTTGATGTGAGGCATGTGTGTTATTGTGCGTTTGCAGGTTCATTATCTGGTTGAGAAGGGGGCTGTGATCGAGCATGTGGACTACAGTGGCATGAGACCGCTGGACCGAGCCATCGGCTGCAGAAACACCTCAGTGGTGCTGACCTTACTGAAGAAAGGAGCCAAGCTAGGTGAGACCTGGAGCGTATGGAGGGAAATCATTATTAGCAAAGTATGATGAGCTTTTCCATTAAAGAGTATGTGGACTGAATAGTTATTGTAGCCTTAAATGTTTGGATGCAAGCAGTAAAATACAGTGAAGAGAATGAATAGTTTTGAATAGTCATAGGTATCATATGCATGTGATATTCTTTAGCCAATCACATCTTTCCTCCTGAAGCTCTTCCATCACAGACCCTGTGTGTGTGTGTGTGTGTGTGTGTGTGTGTGTCAGCTGTTTCCACTGACTTGATCCGATCCATATACAAGGTCCATTAAGGTCTTTGTATATGAATCTTTTTTTCAGAACTTATACAAAGTAATTTTTCGATGAAATGCCTAAAAAGGTGACTTGTGATTCCGGAAAAAAGAAGAAGAATCATAATTTTTAAGCAATTAAAATGCATAATCAACTAATAATTTTAATCAAAGTAGCTTTTATAATAGCAAAGAAAACATTTCATTTTAGTTGCATTATGTGTAATATTATCTTAATGCAAAACTGACCCTGCTCTGATGACAGGCAAACAAAAATCATTTCAAGTTCAAACTTGATTTTAATTTGACCACACGCAAACGAAGCTGAATCCGTCTCATCAGAATCACGTCCTGAACTTCAGTGGAAACGAGCTATCTCTGTGAAGGTGTAGAAGTGAAGATGCTGTGTTTCTCTTTGCATGTCTCTTTCTGCTCTGTTTCTCATTCTTCTCTCTTTTAACTGCTTTCACTAAAACCCTCGTCAGGCTACAGAACGTCACCTTATGATCGAACAGGTACACTCTTTAGGTAACTCTATTTCACGCCAATTCTATACTTCTGCTCAGATGTGTTTTCAGGATCAGACTGATGTAACTCTCTCTCTCTCTCTCTGTCTCTCTCTCTCTCTCTCTCTCTCTCTCTCTCTCTCTCTCTCTCTCTCTCTCTCTCTCTCTCTCTCTCTCTCTCTCTCTCTCTCTCTCTCTCTCTCTCTCTCTCTCTCTCTCTCTCTCTCTCTCTCTCTCTCTCTCTCTCTCTCTCTCTCTCTCTCTCTCTCTCTCTCTCTCTCTCTCTCTCTCTCTCTCTCTCTCTCTCTCTCTCTCTCTCTCTCTCTCTCTCTCTCTCTCTCTCTCTCTCTCTCTCTCTCTCTCTCTCTCTCTCTCTCTCTCTCTCTCTCTCTCTCTCTCTCTCTCTCTCTCTCTCTCTCTCTCTCTCTCTCTCTCTCTCTCTCTCTCTCTCTCTCTCTCTCTCTCTCTCTCTCTCTCTCTCTCTCTCTCTCTCTCTCTCTCTCTCTCTCTCTCTCTCTCTCTCTCTCTCTCTCTCTCTCTCTCTCTCTCTCTCTCTCTCTCTCTCTCTCTCTCTCTCTCTCTCTCTCTCTCTCTCTCTCTCTCTCTCTCTCTCTCTCTCTCTCTCTCTCTCTCTCTCTCTCTCTCTCTCTCTCTCTCTCTCTCTCTCTCTCTCTCTCTCTCTCTCTCTCTCTCTCTCTCTCTCTCTCTCTCTCTCTCTCTCTCTCTCTCTCTCTCTCTCTCTCTCTCTCTCTCTCTCTCTCTCTCTCTCTCTCTCTCTCTCTCTCTCTCTCTCTCTCTCTCTCTCTCTCTCTCTCTCTGTCTCTCTCTCTCTCTCTCTCTCTCTCTCTCTCTCTCTCTCTCTCTCTCTCTCTCTCTCTCTCTCTCTCTCTCTCTCTCTCTCTCTCTCTCTCTCTCTCTCTCTCTCTCTCTCTCTCTCTCTC
>NW_025047847.1:855000-865000 GCF_018831695.1 Puntigrus tetrazona
TTTATTTTTTTTTGCTTAAGCCATATATATTACGTTAATATATTCAAATAAATGTCCAAACAACATATTTTTAATATTGTTTTATGGCGTCTACTTTATGAAGGCCAGCATCACTGATACCAAGTAATACTGATTTTCCTATAAAAACGTTTCCATCAATATTTAACCGTTGACTATAGCCGTTAAACATTACATTATAATTAAGAACTATACATTTTAACATTTATTAGACTTGAAAAAAAAAACTTCTAATGAACTTCAAACAATCTTCACATAAACCCATTATAATAAATGTTCTGTTACCTAGGCTAGCTGCAGAAATATACAGAAATAAAGTATAAATTCTACACTAAACGGTGTTATTCAGTTTGACTCTATTCAAATCCTTACAGCTGTGTTAAAGCTAGCTCTTTTTTATTCTTGATGAACAGACATCACAGCAGCTGGTCACATCCTTTCTGACCCGTTTCAGTCTCTGAACTGATGAGTTACGTTCTCAATGTAACTCGTATGAAACACATTACATGCGTGCAGTTTCAAGGCCACCCTAAACAGCTTTAACGTGTTGACAGATTACAGATTATTGTAATAGTTTTTTAATTTTCAATGGCCGTTAATATAGTGGTGACAATTAATTTCCTGTTTTCCCTCCGCCTCTATCCTCACAGGCAGTTCACGGCGGCGCTGGCCGACCTGCACGAGGCCACCAAGCTCTGCCCTAACAACCGTGAGATCTGCCGCCTGCTGGCGCGCGTGGAGGACGAGTGCAAACAGATGCAGCGCAGCCAGAGCAAACAGCAGGGCCTGAGCAACCCTCCGTCCGACCCGGAGCGCCCCGCCGCCGACGAGGACGACGACGACGAGGAAGAGGACGCCGACGACGACGACGACTCTGAGGCCTGGTCTCAAAGCATCTACTCGCTAAACCGTACGTCAAACGGCCGCTCGGCTTCCCCTCCTCACAGACAGAGCCTCCGACACCAGCACCAGAAGAGCCTCGTCCTGCAGCCCAGCAAACAGGCGCAGATCGTCAAAACCAACCAGCACCTGGGCTCCTTACAGACCGGATCCACGCGGCTGACCAACGCCAAGAGCCAGTACGCTCCGTCCAGCCCCATTCCCAGCCGGCATATATCCAGCGTCCTAAAGGCCGGCCCGGGCATCGATATCAGCCCGCTGCTGCCCACAAGCGACGATCCAGACGTCCAAACGCACTCGTCCAAGACCCTAGAAGGAGCTCAGGAGCTTCGGAAGGACGCCAGCATGAGGGTTTCCAGCTCCACCAGCAGCCTGGCGTCCAGCAGCAGTTTATCAGACAGCGGGAAAGCCCAAGGCCCAGACGTGCGCACCAAGACCGTCTCGGACAAGCCTAAGATCGGCCAGACCGGCTCAGCGGAGTACAAGCCCCGTCCGTTCATGGGAGTCATGGACAAAACGGCTCGATTTCAGCAGCAGCCGCCGCCGCCGGTGGCGTCTCGGGGCTGGCAGAGTCACTCCGCTGAAGGTCTGCCGGGTGAGATGGCGTACGGAAAAGCGGCGGGAGCTTACTACGAGCCGCTCAAGGGCCCCGGCCTGCACAACGGGAGCCTGCATGCTAAAGAGTTCTGCCATAAAGAAAGCAAACCCGTTCTGGCCATGGCGCATTCGTTCACGGACAGCATGAGCAAACCGCCCGGATTAACTCGAGAAAACCCCACCATTCATGTAGCGGCGATGAAACCAAAGAGATCTTTTATTGAGTCGAACGTTTAGGAACCCTGGAAAACGCACTTCGGACAAAGCGATTCGGTCTACACACACACACACACACACACACACACACACACACACTTTTCAGAAAAACTACTTTTATTCAGAGATGATGCGGTGATGGCTACTTTTTCAAACGCTTTCTATTCGGATCCCGGAAAAAAAAACGAAAATGTGTTTTTGACGTTGATAATCAGAAATAGTAAACATATGAGAACGATTCTGAAGGATCATGGGAGTAATGATGCTTTCTTTTGAACGCTAACTATAAGTGACTTTGTAAATACATGTCAACTAATTCTAGATAACAGTGTCTACTAACTCTCAGAGACGGTTTGGAGAGGTTTAGAATATACTTGTAAAGTTTCTCATAGTGTTGGATGCCGTGGATCAAAATATTAATCCTCTAATGACTGCTAGTTGACATGTAGTTACAAAAGTGATTGCTTTTAGTAGAAGTGGACTATCCAAATAAAGTGTTACCCCAGGAATAAATTGGATTTTACAGTATATTCACATAGAAAACATTTATTTTAATTGTAAAATTTCACAATTTTTACCGTATTTTTGATCAAATAAACTCAAAAAATCCTCCCCCCTCCAAACGTTTGATTGGTATTTGTATGTATATATATATATATATATATATATATATCGTAAGGCGTAGATATATAAAATATATGCAATCAAAATGCTTGGACGCATTTTCCATATTGTAGTACGACACGGTTCCAGACTCGTGCGTTTTATAAAGAGGCACAATTTATTTGTCTGCCAAATGAAGCCATTTCAAGGATTTAAAGATGATGTGCCATATATAACAAGATTTAAAGTTCACTCAGAACGTTTCTATTCTGAAGTTCAGCCTTGTGTTCATTGGTTAGAAAGGATTAATGGGTCTGTTTCTACTCGTGTTTTCTTGAAGCCCCGTGAACAAGGACAGCTCCAGCCTCTGGGATGATTATTTGGATGTTTTTGACGGATCAGAAACGCCTGAAGAGGGGCTCGATCACGGCACTGAGGACTCAACCTGTGCACAAGGGGTTAATGTTGATGACAGAGATCACACTTGTACTGTAAATATTACTGTAATGTGTATTTTTCACCTTTTATGTGAAGATGGTGTATTTTGACCATTTACACACACAAAAAAGTGTAGTTTGCGTTTTTCATACATTTTTGGTTGACGTGACGTTTGCGGTTATTAAACTCGTACCTGGTCTGTTTGTATGTTTGTACATTACATCTGAATTTGCCCTACGATGTTGAGAAGTCTATTCTTTCCTGCTTGTTATTCCCGTCTAGATTAATTTATTTTACGACGCCTCCTGCTTGGTATCTTGTCTAAGCAATATATTTTATATAGTTATTTTTGCACAGCTACTTTTAAAAGAAATACGAAACAAATGTTTTACGAATATGATCCTACGGAGGCTATCTGGATGAGAGCGCATGCTAAAGTTTATGTGAAGGAAGCAGAGAAAAATATTAAACGTCGTAGGTTTGAGATGGGCAGATATTATATTTGAAACGTGTGTATATATATATATATTATTTTTTCTGCAATTGGTGCCTCATGAGTTGTGATCTGTTACTGCATTCTGTATTAAAAATTTCTGCCATGGTCCATTTATGGGAAATAAAAAAAGAAGTCCCAATGGAAAATGTATTTTTGCATTATTATTAACTATGAAGTGTTACATCGTATTTGGACAAGCTAGTTAATTTTTTTTTTTAAATAAAAAAATTATGGACATGCATATTTTTTTTCCCACATTCAGTATTATATAAAAATACAAATACATGTGTGTGTGTGTGTATATATATATATATATATATATATATATATATATATATATATATATATATATATATATATATATATATATATATATATATACATACATTGTATATATATATATATATATATATATATATATATATATATATATATATTATATATATATATATATATATATATATATATACATACATTGTATATATATATATATATATATATATATATACATTATTATATATATATATATATATATATATATATATATACATACATTATATATATATATATATATATATATATATATATACATTGTATATATATATATATATATATATATATATATATATATATATATATATATATATATATATATATATATATATATATATATATATATATATATATATATATATATATATATACAATGTATATATATATATATATATATATATATATATACATATATTGTATATATACACACAATATTAAAGCAATAACCTGAAGTTTCCAATTTTTTTTATTTTATTTTTTTTACTTTTTTTGGCTTCATCAGCTAGCCAAATTAAAATAAAGATAAGTCTGCCTCGTAAGCACAACTTTCATTTGTCTGCACTAATGTGAAGCATTAACAAAGCTTTAAATCAGAGAAGCCCAAGCAGTCAGTGCTGGTAGTTTATTCATGATTGTTTGGGCTCTGACGTGAAGAATATGTGTTGCTTTGTGCTGAAAAACCACGTAGCATCAACTGGTAAAAGCTTTTCCCAGAATGCTCAGCAATGTTCTGTCCATGAGCTATTTTGAATAGAAATCCATTTACGCAGTTAAATGTCTTTCTGACCTTCACTGAACAGATCTATTCAAATCAAGGTTCATTATCTTGACTTCTGCAGCACCGGTTCATCCTGAACACCTCAAATTACCCTCGGCTGAACAACACTATTGAGGCCCTCGTACAGACAGAGCGGTGTGAGCGCCGTGAAGAGACGAACATGAAAAAACAATGCTTGCGCTTGTACTGATACTTTGGATTATTAATAAGTGTCAGTTCTGACATTTAATGTTGTCGTAGAAGAATTAATTCAGCATCGAAGCCAAGACCTTTTTTCTCTATAATAATCGAAGTAAAGGCTCTTTTTTGGTATTCAAGAATCTGTCATGAACTGGGAACCCAAAATTACTCAAAAAAGGTATATAAAATATCATGCGAGTTTGAGAACTCTACACTCTATTGTTAGTATAAAAACAGAGTATAATGACAAAATGTCTGAGGAATGCATGTCAGTACATATTTGTCAGACATTGTATGTCAGTCTGTTTAGCCCCGTCCACCAGTTCACGCGTGTATTAAGACAGAGGCAAATGCAAGTCTACACAGAGACCAACCGATAATGATGCTCTCAAAACTAAAGTAAAAAAAAACGACATCAAACAGCATATTCTAAACAATGCTGTTTTTATGTAAAAAAAATATTCATAACATAATATGTGGAACTGTACAAAGAAAAACTAAACAGCAGTTAACTACCCCTTTTAATAATCTCTCCATTTCATAAAGGTTCTATAAAAATAAAAAATATCACTGATAGGTTCTTTGGAGAATTAAAAATGGCTCTTCTATAACATGGCTGTAAAAACACCCTTGTGGAAGCTATTTGGATATGTTTGCAGAGTTTGTGAAGATAGAGTGTTCAGTGGCTGCTCTTCCAGCCCTGTATGGCCATCTTCAGGCTTCTGCTGGCAATCAGCAGCGTGGTTTTTAAAGGCCGGTTGGTCATTGGGTTGGAGCCATTATGAACGTAGATCCAGTTCTTCATCACCTCTCTTTCACAGGAAAATCCATCTGTTAAAGAACACAGCAGCTAATCACACCACTTAAACACACATTACACTCATTGCTTTACAGAGATTTGTGTTGTGATTTGCAATTGCTCAAACTGGGCAGATTTTGGGTTGGAAATTTTACTCCAACTAAATCAAACTTGATCAAAAACTAGTTTAACTTTTCCCTCTGTATTAATTTCTCCCCTATATAAATTCATACATATACACATACATATATACATACATATACACACACATATATATATACATACATACACATACGCACACATATATACATGCATACATACATATATACATACATACATACATATACACACACATACATACATATACATACATACATATATACATACACATATATATACATACACATACATATGTTTTTTTTAGAACTTGAGAAAAAGAAAGCAGACCCACCTCCTTTTGCAGAACTGACAATATTGATCCGCACAGCTGAGGATAGACAAACATCCAAAGAAGAGAGGATGAGGAAGCATTTGGGCATGAGCAAACACCCATCCGCTCCCATTAAATTACGGACAATGACACACCAGCAGTCTGTTTATCCTTGTGAAACATTGGAAACAGATGTTACAGAGACCCCAACTCCTAATAGTGCAAAGCAGAAAGCATCCAAGCAGAAGGGCAAGGCCCAGTGCAGTGAAGATGTTTTGGAAGTGGGCATTTTAAGGAAGGAAATAGCTGGTCTTCAAAGCCAAATCGCAGCTATCAAAGCAGCCGCTAAGAAAGAAGAAGAGAGATGTGCTGAGGCAAATGAGCTAAAGGAGCTGAAGACCCAGGTAGCAGAGCTTAAATTTCAAGTTGCTTCCAATGTATACAGGAACCAACCTGAAAGACCCCCTCATCTGGGAAGATTCAATGCCAATGAAGTCAGCAGGAAAGATAGAGAAAGACTGAAGTGTACAGAGAGTGCACCCAACCGTCCCCGGCCGTGGTATTGCTTTCGCTGTGGAGATGATGGTCACCTTGCTATAAACTGCGAGAACGCACCAAATCCACCCAAAGTTGAGGAGAAGAGGCGGAAGTTGAGAGAGAGACAAGCTGAGTGGGATCTTCAAAATGGAGTTGCAACGGTGCCTTTAAATTAAAATCAGTCTCTGTCGTGAGGGCGGATAGGGACTGAGAGGAAGAAACAAAGCCCTAAGCAGCAACAAGTACTTAATAAGCATGTCGGTGTTAAGAATCCTGTGAAATGTACCAGACGGGTACCAGATGGATTAATAGGAATGAGATGCACTGCTCAAGTTGAAGTTGAAGGGAAGGAAGTAAACTGTCTGTTAGACACAGGATCTCAAGTGACAACGGTTCCCCTGTCCTTTTACAAGAGTAATCTGTCGCACCACCCTATGGAGCCTTTGAATCACCTGTTGGAAGTTGAAGGGGCAAATGGTCAGGCTGTTCCCTACTTGGGATATGTTGAATTAGTTCTGAAATTCCCTCAGGAGTTTCTAGGAACAGAAACTGAAGTTCCAACATTGGCCCTAGTAGTGCCAGACTTAACACATGTGCCCCAAATTCTCATTGGCACCAACACCCTGGATGTCTTGTATATCAATTGCACGCAAGAAGCTACGCTCAAAGCCAAGTCATGCTCTCATGGATATCAAGCTGTGATAAGAGTTCTAGAAGCAAGACGGCAACAAGCTAGTATGAGTGTTGTGGGCCAAATAAGATTGAAGGGAAGCCTGCCTGAAGTAGTAATGGCTGGAAGCACAGTGGTTTTAAATGGATGTGTCAATATCAGAGGGCCATTGTCAGAGACCTGTGTGACTGTAGAGCCATCGGCATCATCTTCCTTACCGGGTGGACTGCTAGTGGCTAGTGGTTTACATTCCTTACCTCAAAAGCGCAACATCCAGATACCGGTGGTGTTGAAGAACGAGAGCAGAGCTGATCTAACAATACCTCCTAGAGCAGTGTTGGCTGAAGTGCACTCTGTCCAAGATGTAATGGAGAGAATAAACCCTGCACATGTTTCTGTGTGTAAAGATAGCCCTGCACAATCTAAGATTGTCCTCGATTTTGGTGACTCTCCTTTGTCAAGTGGATGGAAGGAAAGGATAACTAATCTTGTAAACTCCATGCCAGATGTATTCGCACTGCATGATCTGGATTATGGTCACACGAAAAAAGTGAAACACCACATCAACCTCAGTGACAACACACCTTTTAAGCAGAGGCCTAGGCCTATCCATCCCCAGGATGTCGATGCAGTAAGAAGGCATCTCAAAGAACTTCTCGATGCAGGTATTATAAGAGAATCTGAATCCCCCTTTGCCTCTCCGATAGTAGTGGTGAAGAAGAAGAACAATGATGTACGTCTTTGCATTGATTTCAGAAAATTGAATTTACAGACCATAAAAGATGCTTATGCTCTGCCAAATTTGGAAGAGGCTTTCTCGGTTCTCTCTGGTTCCAAATGGTTTTCAGTCCTCGACTTGAAGTCAGGTTTTTATCAGATTGAGATGGAAGAGGCTGATAAACAGAAAACTGCATTCGTCTGTCCTTTAGGATTCTACGAATTCAACCGGATGCCACAAGGGGTCACAAATGCGCCAAGTTCATTTCAAAGATTAATGGAGCGGTGCATGGGTGATCTTAACAGAAGAGAGGTGTTGGTTTTTATTGATGACCTCATAGTCTTCTCTAAAACCTTAGAGGAGCACTGAAGCACGACTCCTGCAAGTTTTGAAGCGTCTGAGAGAGTATGGACTGAAGCTTTCCCCCGCAAAATGCAAGCTCTTCCAGACGTCAGTCCAATATCTTGGCCATATAGTTTCTCAGAACGGAGTCGAAACGGACCCGGCCAAGATTGAAGCCCTCAAGACCTGGCCAAGGCCTAGAAACCTCAAAGAGCTCAAATCTTTCCTTGGATTTGCGTGGATATTACAGGAGGTTTGTCCAAGATTTCTCTAAGATCACAAGACCTCTTAACGATCTTACCATCGGATATCCCCCTCTGCAGAAAAACCAGAGAAGAGATCCAAAGAAAAACACACAGTATCGGGATCCTAAAGAGCAGTTTGGGGACCGATGGACTCAGGAATGCCAGCGAGCGTTCGACACAATCATAGAGAAGCTGACTTCAGCCCCAGTCCTAGGGTTTGCCGATCCTAGTCTTCCCTATGTGTTAACCACAGACGCAAGCACCACTGGACTTGGGGCTGCTCTTTATCAAGAGCAGGAGGGCCGAATGAGAGTAGTTGCCTTTGCGAGCAGGGGACTGACCAAAAGCGAAACGAAGTACCCCGCGCACAAATTAGAGTTCCTTGCACTTAAGTGGGCGGTTACAGCCAAGTTTAGTGACTATCTTTATGGAGGAGAGTTCACTGTAATAACGGACAGCAACCCGCTCACCTATATTTTAACATCTGCGAAGCTCGACGCGACAAGCTATAGGTGGCTGTCCAGCTTGTCGACATTTAATTTCAAAATTCAATATCGTGCAGGGAAGCGAAACATAGACGCGGATGGTCTCTCAAGACGTCCTCATGATAGGCCTGTGGATGATTTTGTCTCTCAAAAAGAACGCGAACGAATCAAGCAATTCACTCTTCACCATTTAGCAGAATCAGAACAGCCAACGATTCTGCCAGCAGCGGTGAAAGCTCTTTGTGAAAGACACCAAGTATATCAGAATTTACCTGATGATTCTGACTCGCTTTACTTCCAACCTACTGTGCTTGAGTCTTTGTCTCTCAGTGTTAGTGCAATACCTCAAGAGTTCCAGCAGGAGGAAGCCCACGGTCTTCCAGTTCTTCCCCAGATGTCTGAAGAAGAGTTGAGAGAATGTCAGACAGCTGATCCAGAACTAAAAGAAGTCATTAAGTACTTGGAATCTGGGAGGAAACCTGAAGGAAAAGTGGAGCCTGTTGAAGTAGCCCTATGGCTAAGGGAGTGGAACAGACTGGAGTTCAAGAATGGAGTGTTATTTAGAAGGAGACAAGATCGAGGAGGTGTGCTATATCAACTAGCATTACCGGGCGGAACTCAGAGGAACTGCATTAGAAAGTCTGCACAATGACATGGGACATCTCGAATTGAGAGGACCCTGGACCTGGCTAGGTCCCGGTTTTACTGGCCAAAGATGGCATTGACTGTGGAGCAGAAGATAAAGACCTGTGAACGCTGCGTTAGACGAAAGACCCCTCCTGAGCGAGCTGCACCACTGGTGAATATAGTGACTAGTAGGCCCCTCGAGCTAGTTTGCATGGACTACCTGTCGCTGGAGCCTGATCGGAGCAATATTAAAGATATTCTAGTGATCACTGACCACTTCACCAGGCACGCTGTGGCCATACCCACTAGAAACCAGAAGGCTCAGACTGTGGCCAAATCACTGTGGGACAACTTTTTCGTCCATTATGGATTTCCCGAGAAGCTCCTCAGTGATCAGGGGCCTGACTTTGAGTCGAAGCTCATCAAAGAATTGTGTAGGATGGCAGGAATCCATAAAGTAAGAACAACACCTTACCACCCGCGGGGAAATCCCGTAGAGCGGTTTAACAGGACGCTGCTCCAAATGTTAGGGACCCTGGATGATAAGGGAAAAACCCGCTGGAAGGATTTTGTGAAGCCATTAGTCCA
>NW_025047847.1:870000-880000 GCF_018831695.1 Puntigrus tetrazona
ACTGTGTAAAACAGGGTTGAGTGTGTTTCCTCACCGATCTTAAACTCGGTGCTCAGGGTCTCTGTGTTTAAGTTGATGAGCTCGGCCCCGTCGATGTTGTGGGTCCTAAACGTGTCCACCACTGACCAATCACTGACCAGCGTTCTGGAGTAACCCAGTGACTTCCTTCCTGTCCACAGATACAAACAGGAAGAGCTTTATTATCATCCTCAATGCTGAACATTTCTCATTATGCTCCAAACAATGTGCCTTTTCCTTCCTAAACACAAAGCGTTTCTGAATACTATTCTTAAGGCCGTGCGCACATTAAAAACATATGGCTTGCTTAGTTCGGTTACATCCGATATTCATGCATTTTAAATGGACAATATTTTAATTACAGCTGTCTACGCAATTATTATAAATCAAAACTGCACAAATAACCGTATCGTTTTATTAGTTTTATATTGCTTTAATTATATTACAATTATATTAAAATATTATAGATTTTAAAAAAAAATGTTTGAGAAGCTCTTGTGAAGATCGACATTTCCAAAGGTTAAGCTAGAAAAAAAAGAGAAAGCCATCAAATTAATGCAATTTCATTGTGGATATTTTTAATATATAACATCTCTATAACCTCACTGAGAGAAACTGCACTACTATTTCACATGAGGTTTTTTTGTTGTTACGCTATTTTTCTGATTATTTCATGACTTTCAGACCGTCAAGCTCCTAAGTCAAAGTTTGCAAGTATTGGTCTATAATGTGTCCCTATTATGGATTTCTAAAAATAATCTTTCATGCAGTGAATGAAAACATCCTGAAAAGTGTTACATCTGAGAGTGCACCGTGTATAAAGTTATTGTCTCTAAAAAGAAAGAGTCGACTTTGAATCATTGAAATGAGTAGTCTTTGAAAACGAATCCCAAGCCGTTTAATGTTGATGTCAATTTATTAATTCTTAAAATTAATTCTTTACCACTAGATGCCGCTTTTGGTGCCTTAGAATGGCTGTTTTAATGCTGTACACAAAGCGCTCACAGATTAGAGTCACGCAAAGGAGGGCTTTGGAGAAATAAATCGATGAGTGAATCGTTTGGGAGTCGTTGAACAAATAATGTAAAAATAAATGCTTAATAAAATTCAATTAAGTGTTTATTGGCCTTGCATGCAAGTCAACCTGTTGTTGGAAACGTCCGAAAACAAATTACAAACCTTTCGTAACCCATAAAAAGAGGCACTTTAAACTTTGGATTTGGAGCTTGATTCATATCAGTGATTCGGTTCAAGCGTGCCGTTTTAAAGAATCAATTCGAAACAGATTTTTTTTTTAGCTTCGCCATTCAATCAAATAAAGCAAAAAGCAACAAAAAAATGTAACAACAATAAAACATATGGGATGCAGGTTAGTAATAACACGAACAATATTACCATAAAGTTATAGTCATTATCATTAGTCATAAACTATAATTCTGCAATAGGCCGACAGTTGTTTTGTTTAAAAGGTATTTTGGTGGCCTCTGTAATCCGTGTTTGGATCGCAGTCGCTCTGTGGTCCAGTGTGTGCCATCTGTCAGCATGCAGAGACTCCACAACCCAACATGCTCGGGGTCACAGAAACAGTAATTACTACATGCTCACACACACACACACACACACACACACACAAATGTTCCAGGTTTACTACAATTTAAATAGAAAGTGCAAAAACTGAGGGATTAAATATTTATTTTCTGTGATAACTGATATAACAGTGGTCAGAAAGCCTATACTTGAAGCAGATGGACTTGCATGGAGCTTGCATGCTTCAGCATTCGATCTCAAGTGGTCAGACAGCCGTCTTATAGTTCAACAGATGCAAACATCAGCACAGAGGGAGAGAACGCACACGCAGTCGCATATCTACAGCGACAGAGAAATATAATACAAGTCAGATACGCATATTCAATTCAAGCTCATTTATATAGCGCTTTTTATGATACAAATCATTGCAAAGCAGCTTTATGGGAAATTAAGTTTCTTCAATATGCTTATATATCGTAAAATAAATAAAAAAAGACACTTCACATTACCGCATCACTGATTCTTTCAGCTAACTCAATTAAAAATACTGATTCATCCAGGAATAAATAAATGATTCAAAAACAGCGATTAATTCGTGACCATCTTTATGAATGGATCATACATTCATTCAGGCAAATGATTCACTCAACAACTCTAATTCATTCAAGAGCAAAACAAACAACTGACTACTAAAAAAAGCTCAGATTTACTTAAGAATCGAACAGGGTACTTTCTGCGACAGTCACTGAATCATTCCGGCACACGATTTATTCGAAAACAGGGATGAAAAAAGCGAATGTCTATGAGAGTCAGTGAATCAACACTGATTCACTCAGGAACGAAACAAGCACATGTCTATGAAAGTCAGTGAATCAACTCTGATTCACTCAGGAACAAAACAAGCGAATGTCTATGAGAGTCAGTGAACCAACACTGATTCACTCAGGAACAAAACAAGCGAATGTCTATGAGAGTCAGTGAGTCAACACTGATTCACGCAGGAACAAAACAAGCGAACATCTATTAGAGTCAGTGAATCAACACCGATTCATGCAGGAACAAAAGTTACTGTCTATAGGAATGAGTCAATTTGTTCAAAAACACAAACAGAATCAGGAAAGTGACTGTCTGTGTGCAATGTCAATGAATCAATGAATCATTCGTTCAGTCAGTTTGCTAAAAAATCTGCCACTGCTTTGTTCATTCAGTAATGCCACGATAAATAAATCATTGTTTCTCTTAATTAATATGAACCCACAGAAAAACTGAACGCTGAAATAACCAAACGGTATTTGAATTATAATGTGAAAGTCTAATTTCACTTTATATTCATCTGTCATTCTGAGTCAGAGTGTGTAGAAGTTCTCCATGATTCTGTTCACACACACACACACACACACACACACACACACACACATCATGTGTTTGGAGCATTAGCTGCAGGTGACTGAACATCTCCGATCGATCAATTAATAAACAGATTACAGCGAGAAAGTGTTTTATAAACCTGTCATACAGAATGATTAAACAAAACCTAATTGCATTTTGGCAAAGCATAAATGTTGGACCTCTAAATATTTTGGAATATTTAATATTTCCACGAATCGAACTCTGGGGTTCCAAACCTTTTATGCTGCATATATAAAAAGGTTTTTGACAGTTTTTTTTAAGAACTGTCCAAGTCACATTTCATCTTCTTTGACTGCTGTCATCAACAGATCCATTTTGTGTTTTGTTAACAGCGTTTTTGATGCAATAACCTCAAAGCATTAAAACAAAGGAGTCAGTCACTCACTGCATCGTATAAAGTCACTGTTTTATCGACGGACCTGGAAACAGAGGCAAATGAAACCCACATTTACATCACGCTGTGTCGTTCGTCACCGGCATCTGAACTGTTCCTTGAAACTGTTGAGATCCAGAATGCTATGATTTATGTACAGCTGAGATCAGAATCTGACACCACAGATCCACCTGCTGGTCAAACCGAGTAAAACTGTACAAACTAAATAATCCCAAAAACAAAAAAAGTTGCCTTGGCTGAAATAAACTGAATAAAACAAGTGCTAAAATGACTATAGAAACAGTAATATTAAAAGAAAATAATGATATAAAAAAATTATCTAAATAAAATATTATATATATATATATATTATATAGGGTATAATACAGGTAAACTGCAATTATTAGTTTTTTGCTATATGCAAAATGCATATATTTGCTATATGCTATTGCTATATTTCTCTTCACACTGTGCAAAAATAAATGCTATTAAATATTATATATATGCTAAATATATGCTATTAATATTAAATATATGCTATTAAACAAAACACACACACACAAGTAATAAACATTAAGTACAAAACCATTCTCAGTGAAGTGAGTGGGCGGGGCTTACCCCGAGACGAGCAGCTGTCCGTCAAACGAGAACACACAGCTGAGGACAGGAGCAGGATAGAGCACACACACACTGGAGCATTGTGGGAAAGAATAGCTCATGTCTGAAGCAAATTAAACGCTATTTAATGAGTCCTGTTTTATAACTATATAATATAGCTATACAGCATTTTATGATATTATGAAGAAGTGCAAAGGATGCCGCAAAAGGCTGTGTTTTTCTTCGAGGCAGCGTGCTCCTTCTTGCAATTCCATAATGCATTGTGACAAAAATTGAAATGGGGAGAAATGCTGATTACAAATATACACAGTTCAATTCTTATAAATGAATAAATAAAAATATTTGACACCTATGTTTATTATATATAAAAAGTAGCCATCATAGCTTGAAAAGCTCTAGCAGAATCTAAACTATTTTATTATTCTATTTATTGTCTCACAGGTTTATATTGTTGTCATTAATCGTTATTTAGTTTTTTTAGTGCAACAAATTTACTAAATGAAACAAGAAATGTTGAAAAAAAAAAAAAAAAAAACATGCGCTGCCAAGGACACGTGTGCACATACATCGAGATCAACTACATTAAATCAATCACTCAGACAGGCAATATAAAGAGCTGGAAAACACAAGAGAGCTGGAGTCACTGATAGTGTCAGAAAACAGAAAATGAAACACCGTGCATACTCTACCTCCACACACACACACACACACACACACACACACACACACACACACACAGAACAATTTCCTGTGAGACACAATATCCCAGCAACCCCCGTGATTGACTGCTGCTTATCTACATGTGCGCGTAAAACACAAAAAGTGTGTGTGAGGACTCGCAGCGGGCAGCGGACACACACGCCAGTCAGACGGGACCGTTGCCACGGCGACAGACAGACAGAGCCCTCTCTGACGCCTGCTGCCGAGGATTATGGGTTAAATAAAACTAAACTATTGCAACTAAAACAGTCAATTATAAATATTCACTCACAGAACTACTACACCGTCAAAACAAGTCTTGCTTTCGTTTTTTTATTTTTAAATGTATTTTATTCATTAATTTTACATTATGAATGAATTAATAAATCAATTGATTGATTTTACATTATGGGGGAGGTGTCAAGTAAATAATTTAGCATTAATTGTGCAAATAATACGTGTATAGATAGATGATAGATAGATGGATATTTTAGTGCGTTCATTCAATCCTGCTGGAGAATATTTTCCCTCGGTTTAAATTTATTTTTTGAGATTGAATGTTGGGTACCTGCTGCTGCATGCTGGGAAATAATCCATATCCTCAGTCTGTTATCCTGCCCACCAGAGGCCAATCGAAACTTGACTGTCTGGCCATCTGAAAACACACACACACACACACACACACACACACACAGACACACACACACACACACACACACACACACACACAGAGATACACACACACACACACACACACACACACACACACACACACACACACACAGACACACAGAGAGACACACAGAGAGACACACACACACAGAGAGACACACACACACAGAGAGACACACAGAGAGAGACACACAGAGAGACACAGAGAGACACACAGAGAGAGACACACAGACACACACACACACACACACACACACACAGACACACACACACACAGACACACACACACACACACACACACACACACACACACACAGAGAGACACAGAGAGACACACACACACACACACACACACAGACACACACAGACACACACAGAGAGACACACAGAGAGACACACAGAGAGACACACACACACACACACACACACAGAGAGACACACAGAGACACACACACACACATACAAACACACACAGAGACACACACAGAGAGACACACAGAGAGACACACAGAGAGACACAGAGAGAGACACAGAGAGACACACAGAGACACACACACACACACACACACACACAGAGACACACACACACACACACACACACAGAGAGACACACACACACACACACACACACACACAGAGAGACACACACACACACACACACACACAGAGAGACACACAGAGAGACACACACAGACACACACACACACACACACACACACACACACACACACACACACACACACACACACACACAGAGAGCAGAGTATGACTAATCAAGATTATCAGCATGTTTGAGTTCCCAGTAAAGATAATTACAGTATATTCACTCCTGTAATTTAACCTCACAACAAACGTGAATATAATCATACTTATAAACAACTCCGGCCATAAACTGATCCCGTATAGAAGGTCATGAACAGTGTTGTTTAGCCAGACTCTTAAAGAGCGTCCAGACTGGATTTTGAGCTCCATTCACTTTCACCGATCCGAAAGCAAACACTGGGGGGTGAAAAAAACAAACACAGGCCAAGAAGTTTCATATTTTTGGTGAATATCGACTACTGATTTTGCAGTGTATGTTAATGTTTGTTAGTTCTGACGTATTATTTACAGAAAAACAACAACAGTAGAAACTAAAAGAGACTGACGCGTAGTCTGATGTTGTTACTAATTAACAGCTGAGTAAAAGGTTTGCAGTTTATTATTATTATTATTATTGTTATTACTACTTATAAGTATAATTACTTTGTCTGCTTTAAGTACTTTAACATTGATACTTTATACTCATAATGCAGTACATTATGTGCAATTATGAGAAATACATTCCTTTTTACGTGCATGCAACTCATAAACCCAGTACTAAACCATTTAAAATGTCAGCCATTCTACTCTGCTAATTAAAAAGGTTTTATGTAAATTCTACACACACACACACACACACATATACTGTATATACACATACATACATATAAATATACATATATATATTTATTTATATTTTTCCACAGCAAGCATAAAGACTGACAATTACCTGAACATATATATATATATATATATATATATATATATATATATATATATATATATATATATATATATATAGCCTATATATATATATATATATATATATATATATATATATATATATATATATATATATATATATGTTAGTAAATAGGACCACATAACCGGAGAAAAAACCTCTTGAATGACATCCGAGAACGGGGGAGAAGAAAGAAACAAAACAATCCGGGATTTCATTACAAACCAGTGGTTCGTTTTATTAAATACCTGGCCCTTGCCAAATATGTGATCGTGAGTGAATCAATATATTTTACAAGGTGTACAAAAGGAATCAATAAACAGAGAGAAGAAAAAACGAGCGGTGCTAAATAAAATAAATTAACAAAACATACAATACTAACTGAAATCCCCCTTTCCCTCGAACCTAACTGACAAGAAAGAAAACAAATCTTCGGCGAGTCACGCCGTAACTAAACTACCCTAACTAAAACATAAACACACAAAGCAGCACCCGCTCCTAAACTAGTGTGTTTAACATAGGTACACCTACGTGTTGGGATATGTACGTCACGTGACATCCTTTACTCCCTCTTCTCTCGGGATAATTAGCTCATATCTAGTTGTTCGATAACAGTACTCAAACGAAAACCACTCGGCTAGTACACAGCACCAATGAGGCACGGTGAAGCTAGCAACAACTCCACCGCCCTCTCGAAGCAGGAACACCGTTCCGTTTAAATGCTGCATCACGGCTTCTGATTGGACCTCCAGATCTGTCAGGCGAACCAATAAAGAAACCTAATAAAAACACAGCAGCAAATAATAACGGAAAAGACATCGCTAAAATTACCCAATCACAGAAAAGAGGAGAGAAACAGAAACAAATGCGGTCACGTAACAGTATATAAGTTTGTTTGTGACATTTAGCCTGCACTTATTATAAAATGGCAACATAACATTGAAATATTTAATAAATGAATAAATAGAAATATTTTTTCCTTTCCTCTCCTCTCAGCCAATCACTGTGTGCGTTAGTAAGCATCCTCCAGTGACATCATCCATAGCAACGACAACGAGGCCAACTCTATTCTTCAGTAGAAATTTGTCTCAGCAGCTTTGTGAATGAGTTTTAACACAAAACTCTTATCTAAATACATTTACTGCTATTTAGGAGAACTCTTGGTGGTAGAATAAAGTGAATATGGGCCCAGATTTCCCCAGACCACTGCAGTCTCCAGCAGAGGGAGGAACGATCCTCAGCAGAAGAGAGAGGATCTGGACCGTTAGCAATGCTCACCTGAGGACAGACGTCTTTCATGTTTAAAAACTAAATAAAAATAATAATAAATAAATTATACACACACATATATATTTATTTATTTTTATTTTTTTTTTCTTCCAACTAACGATATATATAACTAAAATAAAGGAAAAACTTATTTTAATGTTACTAACTAAAAAAAAAAAAAAAAAATGTATATATATATATATATATATATATATATATATATATATATATATATATATATATATATATATATATAATAATTTATTTATTTATTTATTTAAAATAAACTATGGGGAACAGAAAAGTTCTAATGGATAGATCGTGTATGAATGAAAATATATTGCTTGTTAATATTTTATGAGCTCCTATAAAAATGGCTTTAAACCCTTTTATAAATTGGTTCAATTTTTATTAGCTATTGTAGTTCTCTTAATGTTGATATAACGTTGTGTCAGTGTATTTCCTTAATTCTATTTCTCAACATTAATGTATGATGTTTAGATGTTTTAACGTCTCTGTTTGTAACGTTACTACGACTCGACGTTAATGTTATTTTTTTTAATGAAGTTGCATGGGTATGTTTGGAAAATACATGCACTATGGGTCAAAATGATAGATTTTTATGCCATACATAATTGGGATATTAATAAAGATCATGTTCCATGAAGAAATCTTTCTGCCATAAATATATCCAGACTTCATTTTAGATTAGTAACATGCATCGCTAAGAACTTCATTCACACAACTTTAAAGGCGATTTTCTTATTTAAATATTTTGCACAATGAAAGCGTACCTTCGCAGCTCCTTTGACGTCACGTCCCAGACACGTCTTCACGGTGGTCCTGTAGGGTGAAACACCTGCGTCACCAAGTTGATCAAAGCTGTCCTGAGACGAGAACACATGTTGGATTTAGGTTTTAGGACAACTTTGATGAAAGGCTTCCAATGATGACAAGTGTATTTTAATATATACGTAATATTTAATATTTTAATATTAAACTATATATATATAGTTTATAAACTATATATAGTTTAATATATATATAAATATATATATATATTAAACATATATGCGTGTTATAATTATTATTTAGAAACATGCTACTCAAATTCAAGTTCAAATTCTAATATATTTAAAATGATTTTAATTCGAGTATGATTTATTTTTAATGTTTTCATACGATACAAAATCAAATGATAAACTGGCAATTTTTCAACTGAAATAAGTAATATAAATCATTAATATTTTAAATAGTTTAGCTGCCTTATACACATTCGTTTATGTCAAAAAAAGTACAATTTATTTATTCATTTTTTATGAATAAAACTTTTTTTTTTTGGTTGCTAAAACGAATCAATTCGTTTTTTTCCCGTGGCCTCCATATTTCTTCCCATCGTCTTGTGTTTTAACGAAGTATCAAAACATCCCTCATCAGTGTTCTCCATAGATTAATGAATTAATTAATGAATGTGTTTACACGAATGTTTAAAACTTCACATTGACCTCTCACTGATTAATAAAAAAAAGTTTAGGAAAGACTCACCTGATGGCAGAAGATTCACACGAAGACTGTTCCTGAAACCCTTAACAGACGTCTGAGTAAATCAGTATCTGGAAATGCACAACTTCAACTTATAATATCTATAATCTCTGTTTTATAGGTTATGGTGTTCTCTGGGAAGCTGCCTTCTGAACACTTCCTGATGTCTGTTGCCAGGGAAACGTGATAATTCACAGTTTTACACAAACTCAGGTCAACCAATGAGAGACTCGCATTTCTGTTGCATTTCTGTTGCATGGACACACACACACACACACACACACACACACACACACACACACACACACACACACAAAATATCTGTCTTT
>NW_025047847.1:885000-892500 GCF_018831695.1 Puntigrus tetrazona
AATATGATTTAACCTCATGTAAAAATATTCTGATGTCCCATGACAAAAAACCCCCATGATGGAGACGTTAAGGAACAGCACCTGGGATATGCAGGCCGGGCAGAACCAGTCTCCGTCAGGGATGGTGGTGATCCTGGGTTTATGGCAGTACGTGTGGCAGCCTCGATCACATCCATCACACAGCAGCAGCAGCTCCTCGTTATCTCCCTTACAGCACATCTGACAGTACTGAGACACAAACACATCCGGATGGCTTCAGATCTATAAAGCAGCACATAGATCTGGACGTTAACTAACTCAACTACTCGAATGTCCCTGCGCTCACCACTTTCATGATGGACCTCTCCCAGGCAATGGACTTGTGCAGCTGCTGCAGACACAGAGAGAGCTGACTGGAGCTGCGCACCTCTCCCAGAGCTTTACGCCACTGTCTCAGTCCTGGAGCCAGATCCTCCTCAGCCCTGCCACACACACACACACACACACACACACACACACACTTTACAGCACTGCACAATAGGGGCAAATATATAAAGGAAAATAAATAAATGATTATTATTATTATTATTATATATATATATATATATATATATATATATATATATATATATATATATATATATATATATATATATATATATATATATATATATATTTATTTTTTATTTTTTTAATTTTTTTAACTGCATTTCATTACAATTATTTACTTTGTTACTATCTTTACTATTTACTATAATTTAGTAAATTATTACTACTAATGGCACTGACAATTACAGTAAAAATAATACAATTCTGAATATATATATTTTTCCCTCCAATAATTCAATTGAATACTATTCCAATTAAAATAATGAATAACAGCATAGTAAAATAATATTTTATAATACAACTATAAATACTTGAAAATAAATATATTAAGTCTTTTTTGCTTGTTCTTTGTTCTCAGATTCTTCAAAACGTTTCAAATCAAATATAAGATTGCAATATAAGAAAAATAATTAATACAATAAAACATTTTATAATAATTATGACCAGGGTCTGACTTTTTGTCAAGTGTGAGAGGATTTGGGGGTCATAAATATTCTTGTTGCCAGAGGCCCGTTTCATAAAACACGTTTAGCCAATAAACCAGGTTTATTTCAGTTAGTCTGATTCATCACCAGTTGATTTGACTCAAAACAAATCAGACTAACTGCAAAAAACCAACTTGTTTTATGAAACAGGCCCCAGGAAACTACTTTGCATTTGCAATTATTTCGTAAACAATAAACAAAAATAAAACAACAATGAATCTATGTATTGTACATGCAATAAGGTTCTTATAAATTTGAAGGGAAAACTGTATTCTGATTTGGTGCATGTTAATTTTAGATATTCATTTATATACTAAATATATAATAATATATATATATCTTTACTATTTCAATAAGAAACATGAAATAATCAATAACCCACATTCATGCTGATAATAACCACAGTGCAGACAGTGATCAGATTCAATGACTTTTGCCACGTTCCTCAAAAAAGGGTACAACATTACTTTTATAATAGTATTAGGAGGCACTTTTTTTTTTTTTTTTTTTTTTTTACAAAAATAAGTTGGTCTATAAACCTTTCTATTTATTATAATTTACATAATTCACACAATGGACCCTTTCCACAAGACCGTGATGACGTGTTTGATGATCAACAGCTTTATAAATCCTCAAAAGTTTGTCATATGTTTTTTTTTTTTTTTTTTTTTTTATGTACATTTATAACATTCTTTGTATCATATTACCTTTACAACAACTTTACACTAATGCTAATGCTTTTCTAACGCAGCGTCTCCTCTGCCTGCCGTTATCAGTTTCTCTCTATTTTTTTTTTTCTTTTATTGAAAGTCATAAAAGCACTATCATAGAGTTCCAGCGGAGAAACCGGAAACGTAAAAAGGTCCCTATTATTATATTATATTATTTCTATATGTTATGGGAAGCATAATTTAATCAGCAGCTACCAACCAACATTTGGTCACAAAACTTCATTTTTGGCTAAATTTGCAACATTTGTTAGTATTATTATGATGTTTATTAATGTTACTTTACACTCTGATCTCTAAAGTAATTACAAATTATAATATTTATTTTGTTCTTATGTTGAAAGTATTTATGCATGCATGCATATATATATATATATATATATATATATATATATATATATATATATATATATATATATATATATATATATATATATATATATATATGTATGTGTGTAAATATTTATTTAGCTATAATTTATATTACATATTTAATATACAAATGCATTTTTAATATACACATGAGTGTGTACTTAAATATTAATAATAAATATACTAAGTATACACAATACATTATGTAAACAAAACCTTACTTTGGATGCGATTAAACAATTAATTATTTGACAGCACTAATAAATACAGAATTATAAAGTATATTATAATTACCAACAGCATTATTAACAATATCAATAACTAACAATAGTTGATAATACAAACTAATAATACAATAACAAGTGAACAAATAATTAAATGAATTATATTTAATTGCATTCAATCACATTTTAAAAGCAGCAACAAATTATTGTAAAAACTATTTAATAATTATTCCAATTAAATTATTGTGGCAACACTACCGTTACACCTATTAGTTGCTTATTAGCATGCATATAACAAAAATATTAGCCAATCTATAAGCACATATTAATGACTTATTCCACATCCCTAATCCTACCCAATACCCAAACTTAACTATTAATTTATGAAGAATTTATTGAGGGTAAAAAAAGCGTTACCTATTCTAAAGCGTTACCATTATTCACCTTGCTGTTCGTTTGTTATTGTGATTATTTATTTAGAAGAATATCAATGCATTAGTACCCTTTTTGTGGCAGGCTCTTCAAGAAGCAGATGACGGTGTGATGAGGCAGTGGTTACTGGATGTGGACAGTGCCTCATGCTCATGCTTCGCAAGCCAAAAAAAGAGTGAAGGTTGCAGTGTGAACGGGACACAAGCACAGAGCCGAAGCGAAGCGTGAAGAGCGGCTGAGGAGCGACCTACCCGTCCCCATCAGCTCTAGCAGGTGATGGCGCAGGGGCCGGTACTGAGACCGTCCCCACGTTATCCAGCCTGATCTGAATGACGCTGCTTAAAGGACTCTTCAGGTACCTTCGCTCGATGTTCCTCTCCAGCTCGGCCAGGCGCGTCGCGGCTATATCCAGAGGGTTGTTCGCTCGCCGCACGATGCCGCCGTCGCTTTTGTCTCTGCAGCTTGGCACGAGGGGTTTGTGCTCATAATACAGCAGGTCTTCGCTCTGTGACTGCGCTGGAGGATGCATCCAGCCCTGTCAAACAAACAAACTAATGCTTTCATGCCGTTTTAAACACCGCAGTACAAAGGCAGCGCTGAAACATTAACCTGGATCTCCATCCTACTTCATCTCACTTGAGCTCCAGCAACTTTTCATGTCAATGTCTGATATTGTCCTTTTTCATTTTCAATCATGCCCTCTAGTGGCGCTATTAGGATTTGACGACGCTAAAAGGCTTTATTAATAAACTGGAAACAGCCTCCGCTCCTAACATGTTAGAGTTAAATCGAATAAAAAATAAATAAATAAAAATTTACAATGCTTGTTGATGCAGAAAAAAAAAAATTGTATTCGGCCACCCTTTTTAATGTACTTGTGTGAAATTATTTATTTTACTCCCAGCTGATTGTAATTACATGCATAGCTTCTTTCTTCTTTCTTCGTCATTATTGGTATATTTTATGTATACAAGTACTTATAACTTGTTTGTTGACACACACACACACACACACACACACACACACACACACACAGGGTAGAGTACAAAACTCAAGATAAAAATGCAAAATGACAAACATAAAAACGAATAGTAATAAAATTCAATTGAATAAAAAATATTATTATTATTAAAATATATTATTAGAAAAATATACATATGCACACGCACACACATACATGCATGCATGCATAAACACACACACACATTATTGGGTACACTTAATTTCTAGTGATTATTGTCGATTTGATTCCAGAGACCATCTCAGCATTTAATAACATATTGTTCAATCTCATCATTATCACTGTACTCTTCTGTTTTATACTGTTCAGTGCACAATCTGTATTGTTAAAAGCGCTATATGAACACAAGTGATTGACTGACCGACCATCATCCTTAATACAGATTTTAATTAAATTGTACTTTTTAAATGAAACTACGACACACAAACGCTCTCCTGATGTACAGTAATCTTCACCTTAACCTGCAGACTGGCCGAGGTGACTTTGTGCTCCAGCTCCTCCACCTGCTGCAGGACACCGATGTCCATGTCCATGGCCTGCTCTTCCACACACCAGCTCTGGACGGTGTCTTCAGAGACCTGATTCTCCTCCAGCTCAGAGACGTCGATCGCAGTCACTGGACACAGAGCGCAGACTAAGAGCGCTGCCCTCAAACGCCGTTTATAGAGACACGAGGAGCACCTACCGTCTCTGTTCCTGCTGCACACCTGCCCGATGTAATCCATGTGCTTCTGCAGCTGTTTCTGCAGCTGTTTCTCTCGCATCCCCTGAATGACACGCTCGATGCACCGTAACTCCTCAACGTCCGTCACCTTCCACCAGCCAGTCAGCATCTCTAAAAAAACACGTACAGCTCCATATTTGTCATTTTTCAATAGATTACGGAGAGGATATCAATTAGAGTAACAATCATTTCAATCAGTCACTGGAATAAAAAAAGTAGATTATTAATATAACAAATAAAGCCCAGAATAAAATCTAGCAATTTTTTATATATTTTTCACAAACATTTTGTATTTATATATACATATACTGTATATAATATAGCATATTAAGGTTTTAAAATGTTAACCTATAAATTCTGTTATTATTAATTAATTTAGAATATACTACCCTTCTAAAATTTTGAGTCAGAAATTAGAAATCAATACTTCAATTCAGCGAGGATGCATTAAATTGACAATTCACAAGACATTTATAAATATAAAGTAGTAAAAGAAATATAAATATTTTAAAAATTATATTTCAAACAAATGGTGTTATTTTGAACTTTATATTCTATTAAAAAAATTGTGAAATAAAAATATTAAGCAGCAAAAACTTTTCATAATAATCATCATAATAATTCTGAAGGATAATGTGACATTGAAGACCAGAAAATTCAGCTTTGATAAAAGGAATAAAATTACAGTTTAAATATATATTGTAACAAAAAAACTATTATTATAAATTGTAATAAAGATTTCTTTCAAAACCAAAATATTTACATTTACAATATTCACCTGCATATATATTTTCCTACTTTTAATATGAAAACACTCTAGATATTCATGAAAATTAATCCTTGAATTAGAACGCTGAACTGATTAAAAAAACAGAATGAATACAACAACGAAACGATAATAAACACCCTTACAATTCCAAAAGGGTTTCAGCATTGAATCCCTAACACAGACCGAACTCTTGGCCCTCTCAGGACGTCGTCTCAGCCTTACCCTCAGGAATAGGTTGAGGTGCTGGGTAATCCTGGTTTTTGGGCACCTCGATGGAGATGAGCTTCTGCTGGAGACTCTGGAGAATCGCTCTTACACAGGTTCAGGTGTCCGCTGCTCTCTGAGGATGAGTGAATGCCTCTGATAATCTGAGCCATGGAAACACCAGAGAAGCGGCACGCTTGGACCGGGCCAAGCACAAAAGGGCAGATCTATAATGGACACGCCGGACTTCATCTGCAAGCACAGAAGAAGAGGTTTCCCCAAACAGGACGCATTACTTGATAAAAGTCAAATTAAAATAAATAAACGTGGATGTTCGATTAAATCAAAATAAACTGAAAGTGCAATATAGCCAAGTGCAATTATCAAATGCGTACCAGGTTCACTTTATTTACCTGTTTGTATAATTTCCATAATTTTTGTGAAATTATATTTAATAATAATATTATTTAATTATACGTAACTTGCATGTTACACAGTATCAATGTTAGCGATTATCATATTTTAGATTATATATTAATTATAAATGATCAGATATTAATATTTTACAGAAAAAGTTCAATTCACAACAGTAACATTTATATAATTCATTACATAATGTATATTTTAATAAGAGCTAAAACGATAAATATCCCATTATAGTGCAAGAATTATAATTAATTATATATATATATATCATATATATATCATATATCATATATATATATATATATATATATATATATATATCATATATATATATATATATATATATATATATATATATATATATACATATATATATATATATATATATATATATATATATATATATATATATATATATATATATATATATATATATATATATATATATATATATACACACATATATATATATATCATATATATATATATATATACATCATATATATATCATATATATATATATCATATATATATCATATATATATATATATATATATATATATATATATATATATATATATATATATATATATATATATATATATATATATATATATATATATATATATATATATATATATATATATATATCTATATATCTATATATATATATATATATATATATATATATATATATATATATATATATATATATATATATATATATATATATATATATATATATATATAGTGCTGTCAAACAATTAATAGTGATTAATTAAAAGTTTTAGTTTACATAATGTGTGTACTGTGAACATTGTTTATATACACACACACTGTATTTATATATATTTTGATACAATATAATTATATATCTTTAATAGTTAAAAAATATTAATTCTAGTAATAATAAAGCTGTATATAGGTTTACCCATATATTTAATGAAATATAAATATTGTTTTAAAGTAACACCACTTAAACACCACAAAAAAAAAAAAAAAAAAAAAACACTATGATTTTATTAATTTACTTGCATGTCATGTGACCAATAATCAACATCAGAGAACCACGGAAGTTATGGAATATAAACCAAAAGTCTCAGGGGACACAAATAGACATTTTATGTTTTAAGGGCTGTCTGACAAAAATAAATGATTGTCTACACGATCATACCTGCAGTGCTGCTAATGGAAAGTTATTGATCCGCGCAGCGCCGTAGGGGCCGGCAGAGACCGCTGTGGTTTGTGGTGAGGAAGATGATGCTGAATGAGGACCTTCAGTCAGAGATGAGACGTCACACGGAGAGCGAGGCAGCAGACTGAACCAGTGAGCGCTTCTCTCGGTCAGGACCTTATAAAGCTGGTCGTTACGGACCTGCTGCTGGGCGTTAGCGAGGTAGGTGTTGTTGAGGAGGCAAGAATCGTTGAGATCAGGTTTAACATCACGCTTGGGGGTTCTGGGTAATGTAGTCTGCCGCTTTGGACTGCTGTACTGGTGACACGAGACCTCTGAAGACATCTTGGCCA
>NW_025047847.1:897500-900428 GCF_018831695.1 Puntigrus tetrazona
TTCAAGCTCTCGGCCAGCGGCGCCAGATCCGCTCTGTCCACAGTGAGCTTCCATATAGATCTGCAGCACTGACACATTGTCCCGGTTCAGGCCGACGTTGGTCACATGGTTCCCCAGAGCCGCTTCTTTGCCTGGAAGAAGAGAGCAATGCAATGAGGAATTTAATGTGACAAAGGTAGCGAAGTTAATACGCTCAAAGAGAACTGAATGATCGCGATAATCTAAGAGGCAGGGTAACATCGCTTAATTTGGGAGTTTTTAAGGCAGGACAGAGGCTTTTTATTAAGACTGTGAACGCATGTAAGATTAGTGCAAAAAAAAAAAAAAAAAAAAAAAAAAAAAAATCAGAACTGAATTCTTGTTTTTATTGAGATGTTCAGCTTGAAGACGAGCAGAAACGGGCACGAGGGAATATTCTAAAATCAGACTTTATGTATTTTTTTTATTTATATGTATATATACACACACACACACACACATACACATATATACATATATATATATATATATATATATATATATATATATATATATACACATATATATATATATATATATACACATACATATATACATATACACACACATATATATATATATATATATATATATACACATACATATATACACACACACACATTTTTTTTATTAATTTTTTATTATTATTTATTTAATTTTTAATTTTAATTTTTTTTTTTTACATTACTTTCTTGCTGAAATTAAAATTCAAAATGATAAGATAAAAATGGCAAAATCTGAGATCAAATCAATTGTTTATTTACAGTCTTTGTTTTTTCAGGCAATTCTTCTTTTTGTAAAAATAATATACTAGTAAATCTAAAAATTACCACCGACTACTACTGTGCTTTATGACACAAAATGTTACAAAACCCTTTTGTAAAATAAAGAGATCTGCTTTTAGTCTCTATGCTTGCCATAATTTAACATATCATTTATAGTAAAAAATGGTTATACAAAAAAAAAAAAAAAAAAAAAAACCTACTAAGCAATAACGCCATGGCTATTTTTCTTAAGGGATCTGTATGTGTGTACTGAATCTTTCTTGTTTTATTTTTATACTTTTACTGCCTTAATGGTTTGTTGCTTTGTGCCGTTGGAAAACATTTTTCACACACAAAAATCCAGATTTAAAAAAATTCTAAATAAAAATAAAAAATCAAATGATTTGCGCTTTCACTCCATGGTCCTAATTGGAATAATGATTAGTTTCAAAATCAGACTTACGATTTAAAAATCAAAATGCTTTTCGATGATCCAAATCAAATAAATAAAGTCTCAATCTTAATAAATGACTTGGAGCGCTGCTTCTTCATCACTAAATGTGGAAGAAATGCTGAAATTCTTAAAGAAGTTGCCAAATTTGAATTAATTGTAGCAGTTCCAGAGTAAATGAATCACTTTATCGTTTTTTTTTTTTGTTGAGTGTTTGAGTGAGCCCTTTGATTGATTCATTTAAACCACTTTTTCGTAACACTGTTGTTAAATTAGTTATTAAATATGATTAAATTTGAAACATGTTTATCAAAATGTTTATTAACTCATTCAAATGAAATGCATTCAATTAGTTACATTTCAGTTTAGAGAATCGATTCGACCACTGCAGTTCAGGTTATGAAATCAACTGAAAGCACCCGGTCCCTCTCAGAGCACTGAAGTGAACGCTTCATGACTCAGGGTCTCACCCGGTGTCCCGCAGGGAGTCCTGGGTCACATACAGCAAGCAGACAGCATGCGCACCAGCAGGTCCTGGACGAAGCCCATGCTGTCGCCCCACGCTCAGCAGCCCTGCCTGCAGCATAACCCGAGGACGGCACGTCAGCGCCGAGATCGACCCCAGACTCTTTCCCGGCTGTGCCGTTAGGAACTGCATGACCATAAGACAGTCTGAGAAACAGCCTCCGGGCAACAGCAGACCCGGGCTATCCGTGACAGCCGCAGAGGTTGAGAGAGACACGCTGAATTCAGTCAAGAACCAGTTTATGCCTGTCATTGTGTGTATGTGGTTGCTATGGGAGTTCTGGGTGGTTGCTATAAAGTCTCGTAGTGCTAGGTGGGGCGATTTTGAGGATATTTGAGTATCATGGCCCAAAGTTTGATGATATTTAAGTCTCTAAGTGCTAAACAAGGAAGAATTTATCTGATTAAAACTGCATTAAAAATGATTGCAATTATTATATACTGCATTTACTTGATCAACATTTTAAATATTATTATTTTAAACAACATAATAGGTTATTTAAATTTTTTTATAGGTAATATATTTCTGGTTTTCAGCATCATTAATCTCCAGTGTGACATGATCCTTCAGAAATTATTCTAAAAATGCTGATTGCATTTAATCTGGATCATAATTGATTTCGTTATTATTTATGCTAGGATTACTGGTACCCAGTTATTGCTATCGATCGCCTTTGGTAGCTATAATAGATTATAAAAGCCTTTACTGTCGCTCCTATTCATTCAGCACATCCTTTATAGAACAGAAGTAATAGTATCTTTTAGAAATTGAACTGCTTCAGGATTTGCATGTAAAAATATGAAGCAGCGCACCCATTTTCAACGCTGCATAATGGCATGATTTCTGAAGGATCACGTGACACTGAAGACTCAAGCGCTGAACAAATTCATTTTGACATTAATGAGAGTGTTGTGTTAAAACAATATTTCAAAATGTACAGTTTACTGAACCAGCAAATAAATGTGAAAATTTTTAAACAAAAATAAGACAAAACATTTGGCTAGTAATTAGAAAAATTGGTCGGAAAGCACCGATTGGTTTGGAAATGGTGCATTTAATCTTTATATTTGGTTGTGTGTTCACCTTGTGGTTCTGATTAAGATTACAGGGTCTTCATTGGGTTTGTTCAGCTCTCTTGGCCATCTCCAGCTTAGCCGTCTTAGCTCCAG
>NW_025047848.1:0-1466 GCF_018831695.1 Puntigrus tetrazona
TATATATATAAAAAGTACAGATTTGTTTAAATCATACGTGTTATATGGGTTAATTAATTGTTTACCTTTTATAAAAAGCGCTTGGATGATATACACAGCCAAACGTACACACCATCCACCCAAACACACACTCAATCTGACTTGCTTTAAAACTAACACTTATTTAAACCATAACCTAAAAAAAATCATGAGTCAATTCTGGACACTACAGACATGGAGGAATAAAACCCAGCTGATGTGAAATGTGGCGTGGAAACATATAGCTGTACATAAATGAAGTCCATTCTTATAAACACAAAAAATACACTGAAGGGAAGTTATTTAAGTATTAATAACTTGAGTGTCTTCCCCAGATGGCAGGCAGACGGAGATCCTGAAAGCAGTGTCTTTAATGTCCTATGGCAGTTTTCTGCTCTCTTGTTCAAATTCGCACAAACACACATTCTCTTCCTCTCTGGGTCAGTCTTATCTCGTGTGTGGGGTGAGCAGGGCAAGCAGGAGTGCCGTCACAGCCAGTGTCAGGCTGAAAGGTGCCAACCGTGTACCACTAGAGGGCTTTCTGTCATGTTGAATGATAATGCGAGGTTTAACGGGCGCTGGGGTGGAGAAGTAGATGTCCCCGTCACTGTTGCAGTTTGGTGAGTCACAGCCGCTCCCGCTTTCCTCTCCACTGCCGACATCCTCTGAAGAGCCACGGACAAAAAAAAATAAATAAATAAATAAAAAATTATAATAAATTTCATACTGAATTTCACTTTAACTAAACCACCAGCGATGCCTCTTACCATTGACAAATGAGATGTCAGTGCCAGTGTAAGCAGCCTTAAGCCAATTGGTCATTTCCTTCAGCACTGATATCTGCCGCCGAATCGCCATGTCTGGTTTAGTGATGTCAACTTCCACATCAGGATTAGACACCTGATTGGCTAAGCCGTTGCCTATGACGACAGATTCGTACCTGCATGTGAAGAAAGGAAGGAAAAGGTGAGGGGATGGCTGATGGAGGAAAGAAATGGATGAATTTTGCTGAATCTGGGTTAGTGAGCAATAAGAGTGTCTTTTAAAAGCTCTTAGAAATGTACTCTTTGTATCTATGTTGGTTTTCAAACACACATACAAGCATACATACATACAGCAACACTTACAGAACAGGACACACTTCTCTATTAACTAAATTCCTAATTTGCTGCTTATTAATAATTAGTAACATAGTTGTTACGTTTAGGTATTGAATGGGATTAGGGATGTAGAATTAAGCATTATTATGTGCTAAATTACCACTAATAAATGGCTAGTATTCTAATAACATGCATGCTAATAAGCAACTAGTTACCCTAAAAAAAAATGTAACCATATATACCATTTTCAAGAAATATTTCAATATAGCCATGTGGTTTAACAAGTAACATCTTGTTTTCTCTTACACTTTCCCTTGCAAGTTTTTTTTTTTTTTTTTTTTTTTTTTT
>NW_025047849.1:0-965 GCF_018831695.1 Puntigrus tetrazona
CTCTGAAATTTCTGACTTCATTTTAATTTGCTAATTCAAAACATGAAATGACATGAAAATATATTACATATGAAGAGCAAGTACAAACTGCAAATTTAGATAACTAAAAAATAGTCTCATTGACCCACCTGCTTTTTGCCGTTCCATTCCAGCATTCATCACCGGCTGCAATTCTTTCTCCAACACACACAGTGTCAGGGAGGGTGGACCAGAACTTCTTGGCGTGCTTTAATTTCTTCTTAACATCCATCAACTAGAAAACAAACAGTCTGCGTTACAAAAAAGACATTCTGATCGGGCGAAATGATTTGACATGTTTTTAAAGAAAACAGTAGTTATAAGAGTGATAGTAAAGAGTCCATTATCCTTACCAGTCGGTCCAGACTGGTGCCAGCAGCGGTGGTGGGTCTGGCGTCAGGACTGTACGGTCGGAAACGCCCGGGGAAGCCCGAGTCTTTAGGAGAGCGCCGGGTACGGAAAGCCATGTTGGGTTTGGGCTGTCCACATCCTTGAAACACCTGAAACAGACCAATAACTGTCAATACATATGCACCAAAATGAAATAAAACAGGTTTTAGATGTGATATTTTGAAAAGAAATTAAAAACACACCTTCTGTGAGACCTGTATGCTGTTTTCCTGCATGTTCATGATGGCGTCTGAAATTTTCACGTCTATGGGATCCATGACTGACTCAAAGTTAAAGGGTCCCTCCAGTCTCTCAGCAAGACCCAACATGGAATCTAAAATTCATTAAATCCAAAATAAATTAATTGCTTTAAGAGTGTTCCCTTTATTAATGCTTTATCAATGCTTTCGATCAACCATGCCCAAAAACCGCTGTCATTTCTACCACTAGAGGGCAGCATACAGTCATCAGTAAGGCTAAGCTCTTAAGGAACTGTGGGCTGTTGTGAGAACAGCTTGTTAAACAGTCAGCATCTTGAACAAGGCGCCCCAATTACG
>NW_025047850.1:0-1211 GCF_018831695.1 Puntigrus tetrazona
TATTTAGAGCACATATTGAAATGCATTTAAATTTTTTTGTTCATTAATAAAACTTTAACATTTTAAAATTCCATTACATTTAAAATATAATACAGCAATTTACAGTGAACCACTGCATTCAAATAAAATGCATGAAGATGTGTATATAATATAACTGCTGCATGATGAATCCAGAAGTTATCTCTATTATAAGATAGTATTTATCGCCCCAGCGTTATAATAAAGTCAAAACCCCCTACGCGCTTGCTTAGTTTTGTTAGAGGAGCGAAGAGGCTCTTACCGATGTATTTGCTCCATTCGGGCTCCAGATCGGCCTGATTGGCCAAACAGCCCTTCATCACATTCAGACAGTAGTTGTTGCAGGGCTTCAGCGAGAACAAACCCTGACAGAACGAGCAGTACAGCATTTTAGTGAAGCCGCTGACGCAGGCCGAGCTCACGGTGACCTGAGGACAGAGGACCACACGCATGGATGCGGCGCTCAAATGCATTGGTGAAAAAATGTACCAAAATAAATTATAAAAGTACTGCATGAGTTAAAACTAAAAATTGAAAGCAGAATTCATGCAAACAAATTATTATTACGGTAATTATTTAGACAGCTTTCTAAGGCGGCAAAGAAACTAAATGCATTTTGGTTCCAAAAAATGTAGGATTCAGAAAGTCATTTAAAACTGTGTGCATCAATTAAAGCAACGCATTAATATGAAACGGTCAACTACTACCTGTGCAATAAACGGTTTTACTGCATACATGCCAGCCAATCAGAATCGAGTATTCAGACAGACCATGGAATTATACATTCATTTTCACCATTTAAATGAAATCTGATAACATTTTAATGGAAAAACATTAATCCAGTAAAATTTCAAAAGTATTTTTCGTGCTGCAAAAAAAAAAAAAATTTTATAAAACTTGCATAAACTTAAATTCTGTAAGTTGCGATCGATTACACATTTTTATATTCTCATATATTCTGTAATGCATTCTTTAATGAAACCATTAAAATGGAATTCAGAAACATTTTTTAAAAATCCAATAAATTTACTAAAAAAAGATGAAGAAAACAACCACATTTTAAAGGCCCCCCAAAAATTTAATTTATTAAGCTTTTAATAAAATCTATGCATTTTAATTGTATCGATGAGGCGGACGTGATTTACCTTCAATTCAAAAAAATTAAAACAATTAATAAATTAATTATCCAATAA
>NW_025047851.1:0-856 GCF_018831695.1 Puntigrus tetrazona
GAATCCAATAACATGTAAACTAAAAAGATGGAGAAAAAAAAACACTATTACAATTAATTAGCCATGTTTTTCTTGTTTCTTTTTTTTTTATTTAATGATGCATTAAATGCATTAAACAGAAAAAATGATTTATACACGAATTTTGTGCCCTAAAAACGCTATTTCTTTTCAAAGCTCACGCATGAGCGACGCTTGCGGAGGCTCTTGGAGGCTCCAGGCTTCATTTCCCTTCACAAACTCACCTTAGAAACCCTGTTAGCCACTTCCCGTCCAACCACGAGGCCCTGGACGAAGGTGCGGGCGGCGATGAACGCTCGGGTAACCTGAGCCTTCAGCTTCTTGGGAACGTCTCCGAAGGGCTTCAGCTGCTCCGTGTACTTGCCGATGCATTCCAGATAGTCCTCGGTGATGAGATACTGGGAATTGAGGAGCTGGAACATGCGCTCCAGCAGACGCGTCCAGAAGTCGTTCAGCATCTCCTCCAGATTGACGTTGCCGCCCGTGTAGTACCTCTTGAGCTCGGAGAACAGCCCCTGGAAGACCTCGGCGTTCTGCAGGTACGGCTTCCCGTAGGTGCGCAGAAACATCTCGTTCAGGGAGCGCTCGGTGCTCTCCAGCAGCTCCAGGAAGAACTCTGCGAAAGCACCAAATTCAGCTTTTACAGTCCGTTACGAACGAGAGCCTTGTGCGCACAAGCGGCTTCAGCTGAAGGGATAAGCTCTCCGATGATGTGTGATATGTTCTTAACAATGCATATTAGTTTTGATTAGTGCTGTCAAATGATTAAATTCACATACAAAATACGTTTTTGTCATGTAATATGTGTGTGTACTGTGTATATATATATATATATATA